>NC_069506.1:333785313-333802813 GCF_027579735.1 Bombina bombina | reverse complement strand
ATGGAACTGTGAATATGGTAGAGAATGAGAGAGATAACATTAAGCATTCATCCCAGGTTCAGACAGTCTATGCGCACAAAGGCATCCTCCTGCCTGCGTACTGCTCTGATTGAACACAGTCAGCCGATTTCTAGCTCCGTTCCCTATTAAATCTCTTTAACATGCATACATAGATCACTTGTGTACAGGGTGTTTTACCCAAAGGATTAGACAATCGGTAGATTGCAATGCTTATATTCAATCAAAGTATCACATGCATATCAGCTACTTCATGTTTTAACATTCTTGTTTCTATGCTACATGCATACATCATTCATTTAATTACAAAGTGTCATCAGTCAAATAATTAAACAGTCGGTAGTTTGCGATGCGTATATATCAATTAAGGATAAACACTATGTATCTTAAGAGTATCAAATTATATCTCCATTAGCGGTAAACATAACCGCTACATTCACAAACAAGACACCCTCTGGCCCCGCCCACCGATGCATTTCGTCAGTGTGTGTGACTTTGTCAGGGCATAGGGCTGGCCCAGCCTTACGCTTCTCTTTAAATACCATCTGGTTGCCTAATTAACCACTTCATGTGTATGCGGAAGTGTTTAACCGCATTGGCAGACCTAATTAGTACTTATTATAGAGCAACATTCATCTTAATAGATTGTTGGCACAACCAATGTTTTGTTACTTCAAATTCTTTAAACATTAATTTGATAAATGTCTCAAGAGATTCATTGTTGTGGGGTGGCATAAATTTGCTCTTATTTCTAAGTCCCACCTCTTTAGCCGTAAATCTAGGATTATATATACTTATCACTTTGCACATTAGTACTCATTACAGAATCAACAAATAAACTTTTCAATCTTTAAAGTCCTGCAAAAACAATGCAAGTCCTTTTCCAGCTCAAATAAATCAGTCTTTGACATGGGGCAAAATGATAACCCCCTCTCAAGCAATTGCAGTTTGTAAGGCCTCAGTTCTACCTGTGAGGCATTAATAACTAATGCCTGTTGATCCTTTACCTCCTCTCCTACTGTCGCCAATTGCGGGCGTTCATCTCGGAGTGTGAAGACCCCCTCTTCTTGTGGCTCCCTGCTGTTGCTGGCTCATCCAGTGCTTACGGCCCCCACGGTGTCGCCTCCTGTGTTGGTGCTGTCAGAAAAAGACTCGCCAGAAGAACCGGTATCACTTGGTGACTCGGCGCCATGACAAGGTTTCCTGTCTTCTCGCCTCCTGCGGTGACCGGAAGTGACATCATTCCAACTTCTGGTATCGGCACTGCGCCACCGCTAAACTCTTCCCTGTGAGTAATCCAGCTCATCACGAGCAAACTTTTTCTTCTTCCCTTCTTGAAGTTCCGTTTTTAGGGCTGTGATAATTTCATCTGTGTCTTTAATTATTTTATTGTATGCACTAACTGACCAATTTTTTTCAGCTCATCTTTGGTCTCTCCAATCAGCTGTTGTTGAGCTTCAATCTCCTTCTGCAGGAATTCAACCGTAAGCACAATTAAGTCATAGGAGCATTTATTTAAAATCTTTTCAAATTTGTCGCAGTAGTCCTTATTATGTTTCAAGAGGGTAGGTCTGGTGCTCATTCTTAGGCCTCTCGGTATTCTTTTAACTCTAAAATACTCTGCCAAGGTAATAGCATGTAGATCCCAAGCAGCAGACCTTTTCATCATCCTCACATCATTTTTACTTGAATCTTCCACAGGTAATGATTTTAGGAAATCTCTTGAGCCCCTAATTAGGGTAGTAATCCTTGCTGCTTCCACATCAGTATATGTGAAAATATTGGACTCCTCCACCTCTTGTATATTCTCCATATCAGGATAATTGCACGTATTCCCAGCAGTGAGATAAATGCACAAAACCAAACAATAGGAAACAGCAATCAGTCCTTTTATAATGTGCAAGGCAGGAGACCCACTGCAAGCCTCAAATACTGCATAAAAGAACACAAAGTCTAGAAGGAAAAAAGGAAAAAAAGAGAGGCGCTTGTGTTTCTTTCTTTTTTTCCTTCTAGACGTCAGTCCATTTTGATGTGAGGAGAGAGCAGCTCTACTGATTTGATCTGTTTTGCTGAATGGATCCATCGCTATATCCTTGATTTGGATCTACCTGGGACCTTGTGCCTCAAAAGGGACTATATGGTTCTATATATATATATATATATATATTTTATATTTTTATCTTTATATTCATATTTGCATATTCATTGTTATATACATTTTTGGGTTGCTATTTGATATTGTGCGCCCCCTATTAGGATCTCTGTTTTGAGATTCTACTTCTTTTAAAGAACACAAAGTCCCACAGCACATAAAAGTATAACTCACTTTATTTACAAGGTGGAGGTCCAAAAAGAACAGCAACATTTCGGGCTATACACCCTTATTCATGCTATAACGTATGCTTCAAATTGAACACATTTATAAAGCCACATAGAGCCAACAAGTTTCTTAATTACCTGCAACACTATACCTGTGCACAAACCTACTTATAAAAATTGCACCATCTAGTGGTACCTAGTGACTATACCATAAATTTTATAATAGAATCTTTTAAAAGCAAATCACATATACAGATGTTACATGTAAACAGACATGCCCTTGTTCATGCCCAGTGGTCTAAGGGCATTCAACATGAAAATCCAATATAACTCCCTTCTCTTTAATAATAATTCCCTATCTCCCCCCATCCTGGGCATTTTAATCTGGTCTATTACTTGCCACCTCCAGGAGCTCATGTTAGCATATGGGGGGCGGAGATATTAGTGTAGCTTAGTGTGTAGAATGTGGAGCAGTTTCTAATTAGCGATACTAAATGCATATATTAAAGGGGGGAAAAACAGAGGGGAATATGCTAGCTTTTGTGTTCTGACAAGGGTAAGATCTTAGGGATTCTGAAATATAAATGCCAGGGGAAGTGCATCTCACTTTAGATGTCTGTAAATAGCTAAAACAGAAAGTTAGTACTAGGATAGAAGTATATGAATAAAATTAGAAAGAATATATAAAAGAAAATAGAGTAATTCTCATAGACCTAAGCTTCTGAAGTAAAAGTTGCAAGTGCATGGGCTAAAAGTCTAACCTAAAAGGGAAAGATCCTTGACTGTTAGACTGAGACTGACTTTAATTAGATGTTGTAATGTTGGCTAATATGTGGGGAGATGAGTTTGGGAAGTAGGGCAGTTATCTAGGGCTTAAGCTAATAGGGCAGTTGTCTAAGAGATGTCTAAGCAGTTACTTTGAGGGGGTGAAGTCATGTTGGACACTATTATGAGTAGGTAGGCTTTGCCATATGTACATACATGGGCCCTATGCCCAATGACTAATAGATATGTTAGGAATATAAAAGTGACCAACTATTAAAATATATTAAAATAAAAAATATTAAAATATAAATTATATACAATTACTTGACCCTCTGATGAGGACATAGATTAAATACCATTGTGTTCCTCTCTCCTCCCTATCTACTTTACATATTAAGATATATAGCAGGGAGCAGTGTAAACACTTATTTAGTTATATTACTCCTAAAACTCTGAGCGTGGTGAGCATGGTATCCAAAGGAATCCCTGCAGCAGTGTGACTTATGTGACATCACCTACTCAGACTTAAAGGGACAGTTCACCCAAAAACTTTCTCCCCTTTAAATTATTCCCAATGATCCTTTTACCTGCTAGAGTGTATTAAATTGGTTGCAAGTAGCTCCTTTACTCATATTTCAGCATTTGAAATAGCTGATTTAGCTTGTGGTTTCCCAACCTATACTGAAAGTTTTGATACTGGCGTATACACTATTGACAAGCCTAAGTAAACACAGTCAGCAGAAGAGATTACACCCTCAGTGGGGGGCATGATAGTTAAGTAATAAAATGATAATTTTCCATTGTTCTCTCTATGTATTGAGCTTTGGTGTTCCAGACAAATATAAGATAAGGAAGCAAGTCTGTGTACATGAAAGTGATAACATAATGAGATCTGATATTACCTGAAGCTCAACCCATTGTAATAGGCAGTGGTTTCAAAGCACAAAACCAGCTACTTCAGATACACAAACAAACCCGAAAACGCAATTTCTCAAATATTTTATACTCTGCAGTTGATATAACAAGTCATTTAAAATACATTTATGGAAAAACAATTTTACAGTGTACTGTCCCTTTAAAGGGACAGTATACACTCATTTTCATATAACTGCATGTAATAGACACTACTATAAAGAATAAGATGCACAGATACTGATATAAAAATCCAGTATAAAAAATAAAAACTTACTTATAAGCTCTCAGTTTAGCTCTGTTGAAAAGGTAGCCGGAAAGACACTCCCCCCTCCCCCTTCTTTTGCATATGAAAAGACCCTTTACACAAACAGGAGCAAGCTGGAGTAGGTAGCTGATGATTTTCTCATAAAACTTTGGGGCTTGGTTAGGAGTCTGAAAATCAGAGCAATGTTATTTAAAAATAAGCAAAACTATACATTTAAAAAAAAAAAAACTGTATGGGCTGTATGCAAAGAAAAAATAAGTGTATAATGTCCCTTTAAAGAGAATCTACAACACAATGCCCCTTTGTTTGAGAAAGGAAACAAGATAATAACAAACATGCCTATAACTAATACAGTGAAAAACTCTTGTAAGCATAAAACAGTGTATATTGGAACACATAACAGCAACTAGAGACGGGAAAATATGATCTTAGAATAACTTGTAAGTGAAGGTTAATAAACAAGTATAAGTAATGCACTCTGGCGCATACCCCCAAAATATAATTAGAAGTAGTTTAACTGTCTTATTGCAGGAACTCTTATTAGCCTATACGCTAAAAAAAGATAGACATTTTGGATCTCTCCTGCGTATATATAATAAAAAAAATTAAATAAAGAAAAATGGTACCTTGGTTGTACATATCAACTACAAATATAACATTAACAATCGGCTAGATTACGAGTTTTGCGTTAGAGGCTATGCAGTGCTAACGAGCAGTTTATGCTCACTGCTCACTTACAGACATCGCTGGTATTACGGGTTTTTACAAACCCGGCGTTAACAGACAAAAAGTGAGTGTTGAGCAAAATTTTGCTCCACATCTCACTCCAATACCAGCGCTGCTTACGTTAGCGGTGAGCTGGTTGTGCATGCTCGGGCACGATTTCCCCATAGGAATCAACGGGGAGAGCTGGCTGAAAAAAAGTCTTAACACCTGCAAAAAAGCAGCGTAAAACTCAGTAACGCAGCCCCATTGATTCCTATGGGGAAATACAAGTTATGTCTACACCTAACACCCTAACATGAACTCCGAGTCTAAACACCCCTAATCTTACACTTATTAACCTCTAATCTGCCGCTCCAGACATCGCCGCCACCTACATTATATTTATTAACCCCTAATCTGACGTCCCCAACGTTGCCGCCACTATTCTAAATTTATTAACCCCTAAACCTAAGTATAACCCTAACCCCCCTAACTTAAATATAATTTAAATAAATCTAAATAAAATTCCTATCATTAACTAAATTATTCCTATTTAAAACTAAATACTTACCTATAAAATAAACCCTAAACTAGCTACAAAATAACTAATAGTTACATTGTAGCTATCTTAGGGTTTATTTTTATTTTACAGGCAAGATTGTATTTATTTTAACTAGGTAGAATAGTTACTAAATAGTGATTAACTATTTAATAACTACCTAGCTAAAATAAAGACAAGTTTACCTGTAAAATAAAACCTAACCTAAGTTACACGAACACCTAACACTACACTATAATTAAATTAATTCCCTAAATTAAATACAATTAAATAAAATTAGTACAAAAAACACACTAAATTACAGAAAATAATAAACAAATTACAAGATTTTTAAACTAATTACACCTAATCTAATCTCCCTAACAAAATAAAGAAAGCCCCCTCAAAATAAAAAAAAAAACCCTACCCTACACTAAATTACAAATAGCCCTTAAAAGGGCCTTTTGCGGGGCATTGCCCTAAAGTAATCAGCTCTTTTACCTGTAAAAAAAAATTACAAATCCCCCCCCCCCAACATTAAAACCAACACAACCAACCCTACTCTAAAACCCACCCAATACCCCCTTAAAAAAACCTAACACTAACCCCTTGAAGATCACCTTACCGGGAGAAGTCTTCATCCAACCGGGCCAAAGTCCTCAACAAAGCCGGGAGAAGTCTTCATCCAAGCCGGGCGAAGTGATCCTCCAGACGGGCAGAAGTCTTCATTCAGACAGCATTTTCTATCTTCATTCATCCGGCGTGGATCGGGTCCATCTTCAAGACATACAACGCGGAGCATCCTCTTCATCCGACGGCTACTGAGTGAAGGTTCCTTTAAATGACGTCATCCAAGATGGTGTCCCTTCAATTCCGATTGGCTGATGGAATTCTATCAGCCAATCGGAATTAAGGTAGAACAAATCCTATTGGCTGATCCAATAGGATTGAAGTTTAATCCTATTGACTGATCCAATCAGCCAATACGATTGAGCTGGCATTCTATTGGCTGTTCCAATCAGCCAATAGAATGCCAGCTCAATCCTATTGGCTGATTGCATCAGCCAATAGGATTTTTTCTACCTTAATTCCGATTGGCTGATAGAATTCTATCAGCCAATCGGAATTGAAGGGACACCATATTGGATGACGTCATTTAAAGGAACCTTCATTCAGTGTTTGCTATGCGGGAGTGCGACGGTTTAGGGGTTAATATATTTATTATAGTGGCGGTGCAGTTCGGCAGATTAGGGGTTAAAAATTTTATTTTAAATAAGTGTTTGCAATGCGGGTGGGCCTCGGTTTAGGGGTTAATTGGTAGTTTATGGGTGTTAATGTACTTTTTAGCACTTTAGTTAAGAGTTTTATGCTACGGCGCTGTAGTGTAAGACTCTTAACTACTGACTTTAAAATGCGGTACCAGTCTTGACAGGAGAGGGTTTACCGCTCACTTTTTGGCAGACTCGTAATACCGGCGCTATGCAAGTCCCATTGAAAAAAGAGGATATGCAATTTACGTAAGTGGATTTGCGGTATTTCCAAGTCTGGCCAAAAAAGTGAACGGTGAGCCTGTAACTTCAAAACTCGTAATACCAGCGGGCGTTAAAAAGCAGCGTTCGCTAATGCTGCTTTTTAAGCCTAACGCAAAACTCGTAATCTAGGTGAATGATAGGTGAAATTATGTGGGATAGCAGTCCAAAACAGAAAGCTGGTCTCCCTCTCATATTCAGACGATAATCTATATTAACCTATGCCACAAGTCAGGAACACCTAAACAGATTTGTCCCCTGTGATCCATACAACCTCACCAAAGGGGAACTGGATGTTTAGGGAGTAGTGGTCAGATATTAAGGTAAATAGAAGGGTAGTATCTCTTATGTCGTTTTTGCAAGAATGTATACCTATAGATAGCGATGATGCTATGGATGTCTGGCTGTTTGTTATTTAGCACCCGCGATCTGAGCTCCCCCCACGATCGGCCGCACCGCAAGGGGATTCAGGATCAACTTTCCAAAATTGGATATAAAATTGGAGCAAGAGCCTAAGATCAACTTGTAGACTGAATGCGTTTCCCTTGGAGGTTGTGTTTCGGCATCATCTTGCTGCATATCTAGCGAAACCGATTCATCTGGGACGGCATAGAGAGTTTTGTTGCACTCTGCTGTGTCTAGCCAGGTAGAGGTTAGTACTGACTCACGGGTTATTTCCTCTTCAGAGGTGTCGCTCCACTCATTATGTAATATGCTAGTAAGAGAGGTAAAATGACTCTCCAGCTTGTGTGCCACCATTTGCAGAAAGGCAATGGCAGTAATCTCCATCTTTGAAAATCTTCAGTTTCTCTAGTGTCCTTGCCAGTCAGTATTTCACACACTCCTAGATTTCAGGATTCAGCCCAATATCACTTGGTTCAGTATTTGTAATAAGCTATGTCTGCTTTACCTGGTCATCCAACTAACCGGGGGGTTGCACGCAGAAGCACCAATCTGTTCGATTTGGTGCTTCTGCGTGCAAAGACGCAATAAAAAAATTATATCACCCTACTCTAGTTCTTTTTTCTTAGTGGATATGCAAGGTTTTGATGCAGAATAATATATTAGTAGAGAGATAATTGACAGATTTTGCGGCTTATCATGGCAATCTCTTTCAAAAGTTTTCTCTAAATAATAGCATCTCCTCCTAAATAAGTCTATAGTTGATCACTGATAATGCAAAATTTGTACCTTCATTATTATTCCCCTTTGACGATATTCATCATGTTAGGCAATTATAAGCAAATAGGTTACGTATTCACTTAACAGTAAGCTTTTGAATACATTCACTTGAATGTAAATATATTGTTACCCATACCATTATTGCCGCAATACAAATGTTTTGATCCCAAATATAATGTCACAAATCTATCGATATTAATTAGAGGGTATTAAAATAGATTTTTGTTATGGAACCTTCTTGTGCAGCTAACATTATGGATCAGATGAGATTTAGATCAAGGCTACAATTCAGTTGTAATGTATTAAAAATGTGGCCAAATATGGAATGGATGAACGTTGCTCTATCATGAGTACTAATTAGGTCTGCCAATGCGGTTAAACACTTCCGCATACACATGAAGTGGTTACTTAGGCAACCAGATGGTATTTAAAGAGAAGCATAACGCTGGGCCCTATGTCCTGACGAAGTCATGCACAGTGACGAAACGCGTCGGTGGGCAGGGCCAGAGGGTGTCTTGTTTGCGAATGTAGCGGTTATGTTTACCGCTAATGGAGATATAATTTGATACTCTTAAGATACATAGTGTTTATCCTTAATTGATATATAGTAACAACACTGCTACAACATTAAGTAGCTGTTATGCAGGCGATGCTTGAATATATACGCATCGTAAACTACCGACTGTTTAATTATTTGACTGATGACACTTTGTAATTAAATGAACGATGTATGCATGTAGCATAGAAACAAGAATGTTAAAACATGAAGTAGCTGATATGCATGTGATACTTTGATTGAATATAAGCATTGCAATCTACCGATTGTCTAATCCTTTGGGTAATGACACCCTGTACACAAGTTATCTATGTATGCATGTTAAAGAGATTTAATAGGGAACTGAGTTAGAAATCGGCTGACTGTGTTCAATCACAGCAGTACGCAGGCAGGAGGATGCCTTTGTGCGCATAGACTGTCTGAACCTGGGATGAATGCTTAATCTTATCTTTCTCATTCTCTACCATATTCACAGTTCCATCTACATTACTTCCTCTAGCTCGTTGGCCCCTAGGTTTGGTTTTAATTTATTGTTGACGTAAACTAATTTAAAGAAGTGGTAGTGGAAATCCCACTTTCTAATATTCCAATTATAGAATTTGGTATGTCAGTACAGTTGTGCTCATAAGTTTACATACCCTGGCAGAATTTATGATTTCTTGGCCATTTTTCAGAGAATAATATGTTTGGCTGAAGCCATTTATTATCAATCAACTGTGTTTACTCTTTTTAAATCATAATGACAACAAACTACCTAAATGGCCCTGATCAAAAGTTTACATACCCTGGTGATTTTGGCCTGATAACATGCACACAAGTTGACACAAAGTGGTTTGAATGGCTATTAAAGGTAACCATCCTCACCTGTGATCTGTTTTCTTGTAATTAGTGTGTGTGTATAAAAGGTCAATGAGTTTCTGGACTCCTGACAGACCCTTGCATCTTTCATCCAGTGCTGCACTGACATTTCTGTATTCTGAGTCATGGGGAAAGCAAAAGAATTGTCAAAGGATCTGTGGGAAAAAGGTAGTTGAACTATGAAACAGGAAAGGGATATAAAGATATCCAAGTGATTGAGCATGCAAATCAGCAGTGTTCAAACTCTAATCAAGAAGTGGAAAATTAGACGTTCTGTTTGATAACATACTGCATTCATCTTGCCATCAATTCTGACCAAAATTTCCTGTGCCTTTGTTGCTCACACATCCCCAAAACATCAGCGATCCACCTCCGTGTTTCACAGTTGGAATGGTGTACCTTTCATCATAGGCCTTGTTGACTCTTCTCCAAATGAAGCGTTTATGGTTGTGGCCAAAAAGCTCAATTTTGGTTTCATCACTCCAAATGACTGTGCCAGAAGGTTTGAGGCTTGTGTCTGTGCTGTTTGGCGTATTGTAAGCAGGATACTTTGTGGCATTTGCATAGTAATGGTTTTCTTCTGGCGACTCGACCATGCAGCCCATCTTTCTTCAAGTGCCTCCTTATTGTGCATCTTGAAACAGCCACACCACATGTCCTGTATTTCACCTGAAGTTATTTGTGGGTTTGTCTTTGCATCCCGAACAATTTTCCTGGCAGTTGTGGCTGAAATTTTAGTTGGTCTACCTGACCGTGGTTTGGTTTCAACAGAACCCATCATTTTCCATTTCTTTATTAGATATTTGCGTTCTCAATTCCTTGGATATCTTTTTATATCCCTTTCCTGTTTTATACAGTTCAACTACCTTTTCCCGCAGATCCTTTGACAATTCTTTTGCGTTCCCCATGACTCAGAATCCAGTAACGCATCTTTCATCCAGTGCTGCACTGGCAAGGGTCTGTCAGGAGTCCAGAAACTCATTGACCTTTTATACACACACATTAATTACAAGTAAACAGATCACAGGTGAGGATGGTTACCTTTAATAGCCATTCAAACCCTTTTCTATCAACTTGTGTGTATGCTATCAGGCCAAAATCACCAGGGTATGTAAACTTTTGATCAGGGTCATTTGGGTAGTTTCTGTTGTCATTATGATTTAAAAAGAGTAAAAACAGTTGATTGATAATAAATGGCTTCAGCCAAACACTAACCACGAGTAAAAGAAAAGTTTTTGTGTTATCATTCATATTCTCTGAAAAATGGTCAAGAAATCAAAAATTCTGCCAGGGTATGTAAACTTATGAGCACAACTGTATATATGTTTAATAAAGTGTTCTATTTTATTCCTATTCCCTTTAATGTATAGAGTGCCTAATTCAGCCCTCGGCTTCAATGCCACAAATCCTACTTTCTTCCCCAATAAAATAATACATTTTGCCTGCGATGAAGCATCACAAGTAGCGATTGCAGGCAGATTGGTTTACTTTGACATTTTTGGGAGACAGAGGAACATAGGAGCGGAGGGAAAACAAAATTAAAATTTGTGCTGAAAATGTTTTTTTCTTTAAACTTCTTCTCTACCAAGTCTTGGTGCTGAATAAGTATCCAAACTTTCCATGACATAAATGGTGGATGTCCTTGGGTGCTTCGTTTAAATGGATTTAAAACACTTTATTTAATTCTTGTAATAAAAAAGCACTAAGCAGTGTGTTATACTTAATTGAAATCATTGCACTATCTATTATTCATCATTTTAAATATATTTTACCTTTTTATTTCTTTTTTACTCTACATTTGTGCAGTGTCCATTACTTCCTATCACAGCCCTACAAGGATCAGAAGGCCTGTGCAGGAAGGTTTATCTTAGCCTGATGATATTAAAATTCTGAAATTACATGAGCGGTTTTACTATAAAATGAATAAACTAAATAACAGGGAGTCGGATTTGCTCCTGCCCAGATCAGAGCAGCTTTACTCCTGTCAGAATGCAAACTAAGTTTCAAACATGTCCGCTCCATTATTACACTGAGGACAGGGGCTACACTGATAATTTCAAAGTGCTCATTATGCAAGGAATCAAGTGAGTTGTTTGCCGTTTTATTTTAAACAATCTATTTCTTTTTATGTTTACTTTGATTTAACTGCCAGCGCTACGGAATTTGGCGGCGCTATACAAATAAATGATGATGATAACTCCCCACCCAAAGGAACTCTGTTTAATATCCCTTTAAAACAACAGTGTGACATAGAAGGTCCAGGAGGGGGGAGGTTGCACTGGGCATTTTATGGGTGTGAGGGGTGCCTTTTGGAATGTCATCTTGGAAGCCAGGTTCTCTAGAAACTGCCCTGGTTTTAGCAAATTCAATAAAGGTTTTTACAAAGGACTGTGTGTTTTTTCTTTTTTGTTTCTTTGTTTTTAGCAAAACCTGAAATACAGGGCTATAACACTTAGGGCTTGATTTATCAAGCCATTCTCCGACATTCGACTGCAGGTTCTCACAAGAGAACCTGCAGTCAGGATTTATTGAGCAGCGGTTATCAGACCGCTGCTTTCCTACGCTCTTCTCCACCTTTTAGGCAGTGCGCGGGCAGGGGGCGGGGTTGCACGCGATTGAAAAATAGCGCATGTGTGCAATGTTAAAGATTGCTGCTCGCCAGAGGAGAGCTGAGGCACATAGTGGCAAATATGTACAAGGCCTTAGTATTTACAGTATAGTCACTTTTTGGTCCAAAGAGAAGTCTGATTGCCACTTTGGAGACAAGTAGGAAATTCTTCCCATTTTAAAATGATAGAAAAGTGAAAATGTAAACTTGCATTATTTGTGCTTTTTCAAATAAAGATAGCAAGAGAACAAATACAAAATTAGAAAGTTGCTTAAAATTGCCTGCTCTATCTGAATCATAAACATTTAATTTTGACTAGACAATCCCTTTAACTATGTATTCACTGTAAATATTTCACATTCCAATGTTCATCATTAATGTCATTTGTTAAAGATGTATAGTATATTTAAGCACCTTGTTTCAAAAGAAACAGGAAATATTTTAAAAGTATTTCAATCATCATCATTTTGTCAGCAAATTGAAAAGTCTCCAAAAATAGCTTTATCTGAACCATGAAAGTTTCATTTTTATGTGACTTTTACGTCCCTTTTGTTGGGCATCTCCCACAATCCCTATATAGTGTATCTCCCTTGATTGTGGCCAATTAGAAGTGACTGAATTTGTGCACTGCTCTAAGCAATCACAATATATGAAGCTGGGTCAGGCAATTTGCAGCATAACAAAGTACAGAATCTAAACGCCGGACTTTCTAGGAAGTACAGCACATTTTTTACAGCAGAAACAATCAAAATAATGTATGTTTTTAAATAAAATTTAATTGTATTAATAAAATATATGGGGCATTTCTCATCTTTTTAACTGTTCTTGTCATAGCTAATGGTGAGTGGGTCTGAAAGCCGGAACTGGAAAAACCTGAAATAGCGAAATCCGGTGATTTTTAGACTTAGTTGAGAATCACGTTTGTCATAATGAAAAATATAAAAATTGACTGTTACAAGTCTATTCCAAAAATACACACCCAGCTCACAGTCTCCGTTTTTTTTATATACTTTTTTAGACTAGATGTTTATACGGCTTATTTATTTCTACAGATCTGTCTGTGCATTATCCTCAGATATCCATATACAGTCTGCTGGGAAGCAGAATAGAACAGGATATTTATCTTTTGATCTTATAGTTGCATATTGTTCCAAGGTTTTTGTTCATCATATGACACTCATGCTGTATGACAGCGATGAAACAAAAATGCGAACATACAGTACTTGTCATTTTAATTATGATAAAAAATTGGGGGACTTTTGTGAAAAATGAAATGTTAAATGTTTCAGATTAAAAGTAAGGAACGTAATGTCTACTCCATCTGCTATAGTATACAAATACAATTTATTTCTTAAAGGGAAGTGATGAATTAACATTCTACCCCAAGGCAGAACATGCTGCGATCTGAGATGTTATTGCACAAAATGCAGCATGTCTGCAGAAAGAATGGGACACATGGAGGAACTGTAAAAATTAATTAGGCCCGGACTGGCACCAAACATGAAGGAAGCCAACTAGGAATTATAATGGATTGCTTTGGAAAAAGTGTGTACAAACTTTTATACATAATGGTACATATAATAATAATAAACGTTTATACATATTAAAAAAAAAAAAATTCAGTTCTCAAAAAAAATAATTGTTGAATGTGGTCGCGGTGGGCGGGGCTTAACTACCGCACAACCTACCGGGCATTTGCCTGGTATACCCGACGTTCAGTCCAGGCCTGATTTGAATTGTTGCTCCGCATCAAGCTGTTCTCTTCAAACCGCGCTGTGCTCTGACTGCACTGTGTAAATTTTCCTCAACTGTGCAACCAGAGAAAAGCACTGTTTGAAGAGAACAGTCAAATATACAGCAGGATGGTCTCTCATGGATTTTTACAACCTCGCCCCTAACCTTTCCTGGTCTTCAAAGCTGTGACTCCTGAATGTAAGACATTCTTGTAAGCAATGCACCTTTTTAGTACATTATTATGTGATATTAGACCAAGAGCAAAGGAAACCATTTTATTCAAGAGATATTTAAAAAAACAATACAACTTTTATTTTTTTCTCTGCAGCTAATTTACAATGAGATTTTCTACTGCTTCAATATCTTATAAAACTTAAAAAATTGCTTTATTCTCCAGTTAATCAACACATTTCAGTTGAGGTGGTGCTTTTGTGTAACTATCTAATATAAATTGAATTTCATTTGAAAATGACCTGCAGAAAATCTTTCACTAAAAAATCTAATCTCAGAAAATGTAAATATGTTCTGCCTCTGGGATGTTCTAAACCCTGGGACAAATTGAGCACAGACAGCGAAAGTATATAAATCTGTTTTATGGCCATAACGCTTGACTTTACTGTGTTAGACAGCGCAGGCAGTGTCAGCCATCACCTGGAATCTTGTATATGTGTGCACTCTCTGCACACTCCCCTGCACACTCCCCTGAACGCTCCCCTGCACACTCCCCTGTGCTCCCCTGCGCACTCCCCTAAACGCTCCCCTGCATACTCCCCTGGATGCTCCCCTGCACGACCCCCTGCACACTCCCCTGTGCTCCCCTGCGCGCTCCCCTAAACGCTCCCCTGCGCACTCCCCTGGACGCTCCCCTGCACACCCCCTGCACGCTCCCCTGCACGCTCCCGTGCACACTCCCCTGCACGCTCCCCTGCACTCAGCAACATTTTAAAGGACTGCCTAGTGGCTTATCTTGAAATAAAATATTGTAAGGTAGGCAATTTAGAAAAGTGATGGGCATCTAGATGGCAGAAATGTTTGCAGAATGCACAAGTGTTAAAGCATAGAATGTTCCAGGCACATGCACATTCCTGAACATACCTACCTGTTGTTGAACAAAAGATAAAAGAAAACAAGCTCAATTTGATACTTTAAGTTTTTTTTTCAGTTATGCACTCTATCTAAATAATGGTAAAAATAGGATTTCATGTCCCTCTAAAAACACTACTAATATCCTTTAATTAAAAGGAACTGTAAATGACACGGTGGCCATATTAACGTCACTGTAACATAATTATTAATTATATGTTTAGTCCTTGCAAAGGGATTAAACACATAATTAAAGAAATCGCCAAAGCAGCAATACACTACTGTGGGATCTATCTAAAAACATCTGGTGAGCCAATGACAAAAGACAAATGTGTGTAGCCACCAATCAACAGCTAGCTTTCAGTAGTGCGCTGCTGCTGAGCATATGTACATATCCTTTTCAACAAAGGTACCCAAGAGAGCAAAGTAAATTTGATAATAGAATTGAATTAAAAATTGCATGTTCTGTCTGTATCATTAAAGTATCATTTTGTCTTTCCTATCCCTTTAAAGGGACACTGAACCCAAATTTTATCTTTCATGATTCAGATAGAGCATGCAATTTTAAGCAAGTTAAAAATGTACTCATATTATCAATTTTTTTCATGCTCTTGCTATCTTTATTTAAAAAGCAAGACAGTAAGTTTAGAAGCCAGACCATTTTTGGTTCACAACTTGGGTTGTCTCTGCTGATTGGTGGAAAAATGCTGTCCAGTGGTCTGAACCAAAAATTGCCTGGCTCCTTAGTTTAGATCCCTTCTTTTTCAAATAAAGATAGCAAGAGAAAAATTGATAATAGGAGTAAATTAGAAAGTTGCTTAAAATGGCATGCTCTATCTGAATCATGAAAGACAAATGTGGGTTTAGTGTCCGTTTAAGCAATCAGTAAGGCTAAATTATACTATTCGTATATTATGGGCTTACTTTCTTGTGGTTTGGAGTGGGTGGGCTATGCCATCCATAAATGGGGGTGGTAGATTTATATTCCCCCTATGTTTAGATTTTCCATATGAAAATAAATGTGCAGAGTTTCATTTTAGATTCGCCAGAACACTGTTAATCTGAATGAATGTATAGTTTAAACAAGGACACCTAGATCAGCATATCTTACTCACACAAATACACCCAGGTCCTGTTGGATACATGCCTTGTTCCTGCCAATCTCATAAATCTACACAGATACCTTCCTATTTGCATAAAGCTGCATTCAGAAGTGTCTGATTTGTATCCACAACTATGTTTCCGATTCACACAACACATTCATTCTAACTTTCTTCAACAACATATTATTGTATAGAAGGGACAGGAAACCGAGTTTGCAATATAAAAGTTATTTATACTTATTAAAAAATACCTTTGCTATATATTTTTATTATTTATTTTGCTTTATTTCCTCTGAAAATTGTGGGTTGTCCAATTCTGAGAATAAGAAGTGCACTCTGCAGACTCTTCAAGGCTAACCCTGCTACATATATACCCAATTGGACTCTTGAGATGAGATCTTGCCAGACAAAATGGCAAGTCTCTGTATTTGAGTTAGAAGAGGAGGCAGAGGATGTGTCCCTTATGTTCAAGAGATTAAAAAGGATGATTCCAGCAATATTTTAACATTTTACAGTACCAAAAAATAATTTGGGTTAACAAGTAAACAGCCAAAGTGAGGGGGGTGGGAATATAAGTCAAATTAAAAAATCAGGGACATTAAAATCAAAATGTAATATTTTCATGATTCAGATAGAGCATGCAGAGGAGACTTTCCAATTGTGAAGTCTTTTTATAGGCACACTTTCAGGTGCAATCTCCTACTGAGCGTGTGCAAGAGATTACAGTGTATACGTTTGAGTCTGTGAATCGCAGATGGCTGTCACATGATACAGGGGCCATTCAATTTAAAGGGACACTAAACCCCAAAAAAATTCTTACATTATTCAGATAGAGCAGCAATTTTGAGCAACTTTCTAATTTACTACTATTATCATTTTTCTTCGTTCTCTTGCTATCTTTATTTAAAAAGCAGGAATTAAAAGCTTAGGAGCCAGACCATTTTAGGTTCAGCACCCTGGATTGCGCTTGCTTACTGGTGGTTACATTTAGCAAACCAATAAGCAAGCATAACCCAGGTTCTGAACCAAAAATGGGCCGGCTCTAAAGCTTTATATTCCTGCTTTTTTAATAAAGATAGCAAGAAAACAAAGAAAGTTTGATAATCGGAGTAAATTAGAAAGTTGCTTAAAAAATCGCTGCTCTATCTGAATCATTAATGAAAAAAAATGGGGTTAGTGCCCCTTAAAAGAATATATTGAAATTTATTAGGGAAAAAATGTGTTGTTTCAAATTCAAAGCAAGTGATATTGCATTGTCTTTTTTTTATGCACCTTTTGATACTCTATTCTACTTTATTTAATCTTAAAGGGACAGTCAAGTC
>NC_069506.1:333677813-333780313 GCF_027579735.1 Bombina bombina | reverse complement strand
TATATACTATGCAAAAAAGGCAGCACTCACTGGTCATTTGTAAGTAAAATTTAGCTTTTAATAATACAAAAATTTAAAATCTTGTTTTTCCCAAGATTTTAACTTCTTGTATTATTAAAAGCTAAATTTTACTTACAAATGACCAGTGAGTGCTGCCTTTTTTGCATAGTATATACTGTTTTGACATTGCACCCTGGCAGCTGTTACTAAATATACGGTGTGCATTCCTACACAGGACTTTGCTTTATTTATATATAATGTATGTATATGTATGTGTATGTGTGTGTGTGTGTATGTATATATATATATATATATATATATATATATATATATATATATATATATATATATATATATAAAATGTATGTATATGTGTGTGTATGTAAATGTGTATGTGTGTATACAGAGAGAGAGATGTATTTACATACATACACACGCATACATACACACGTAGGTACATACATATACACACAGAACAGTGTTTAAAAATCTCCTTGACTACCAGTAACATAAAGATATACTGTCACCCCGGAGATATTTCATTGCCCAGTATTTTTGTATTCATTGGATTGCCCAGTTGAATACTGGACTCCTGACAGCCCTCTCTGAAATATGAGTCTGGCTGAGATTGTTACACATGACAGTGTGTGAAAAGTTACATTTGTAGCTCTGCTGTCTGTAGTAGCTAATTAATTACCCTGGTAACGAGTAGTGCAGAGGCAAGTGAGTAGTGTTACCTGAGCAAATTGGTGGCAGGGCTGTGCACTATTAGCCTGCTATGTTTGTATATGTTAACACCTTATCTAAGCGCTTCAGACAATGGGACTATGTATAAACTGTCAAATATCTCAAATCAATACTAGCGTGGTTAAATAAAAGCAATGTGATATACACAACCACCTAGTGGTTCCAAATGCATGTACAATTAATACTACAAATATAAAATATAGTGAAGATAAAACACAGTAATATGAACACAGTGTAATTAAATATATCCTATTCACTCCAAAAAAATATATGTAGAAAAAATATATAGATTTTTTTTATTTTTATTATTGATCTTTATTAAAATTCTGACTTTTTTTTAGCATAGTATGAAAAGATTTTTTCTATCTACTTTCCTATCTTTCTTGTTTGTTTTGTTCAAAAGTCTGACTTTATACCCATTCTCTGTGAATTTTTTTATCTAGATCTTTGCTTTATCTCTCAAAATCTTCCAATTCAGTACAATTGCATCTCATTCCAATGTATTGGCCATAGGGCACATTTAGTTTTCCATCTACTCAAATGACCGCTAGTTGAATCAATGTAATTATTTTTATCTGTTGTTTTTTTTTCTGTTGGTTCATTTTTAACCACTATATTGTTATTTTTAGCACTTTACCCCTTAGTGACCAGACCATTTTTCAATTTTCTTACCGTTAGGGACCAGGGCTATTTTTACATTTCTGTGTTTGTGTTTAGCTGTAATTTTCCTCTTACTCATTTACTGTACCCATACATATTATATACTGTTTTTCTCACCATTAAATGGACTTTCTAAAGATACCATTATTTTCATCATATCATTTACTATAAAATAAAATGTATAAAATATATAATGATAAAACAGAAAAAAAACATTTTCTAACTTTGACCCCCAAAATCTGTTACGCAATTATGGCACAAATGGTTGTAAATGCTACTCTGGGATCCCCTTTGTTCAGAAATAGCAGACATATATGGCTTTGGCGTTGAGTTCTGGTAATTAGAAGGCCACTAAATGCAGCTGCACACCACACTTGTATTATGCCCAGCAGTGAAGGGGTTCATTTTATCTTTAGTGTATAGATTACCCTGACACATCACACACCCTGATCCCTCCCTAATCCCTCTCAAACAGCTCTCTTCCCTCCCCCACCCCACAATGGTCACCCCCATCTTAAGTACTGGCAGAAAGTCTGCCAGTACTAAAATAAAAGGCTTTTTTAAATTTGTTATTTATATATATATATATATATATATATATATACAGAGAGAGAGAGAGAGTTTCTTCAGTGTAGGATCCTCCCTAACCCCCCCCCAAAAAAAAACAGCTCTCTTACCCTCCCCCCCTCTACCTATTTGCGGCCATCTTAGGTACTGTTTTTGTAAAAAAAATTAATAAAACAAATTTTTCTGTAGTGTAGCTGCCACCCCTCAATGCCCTTCCACATTCCAGATCCCTTTCCCAACTCTTATTGCCCTCTCCCTCCTTCAAACTTACTAAAATTATGCTGTAGCAGTCCCACCCGCTCCCAGACCTCTAGCAGACTTCTCAAGCCTCCTCCCGCCCCCTCCAGCGATGGGCCGCCAGCCTCCTATACCTCCCACATCACCAACGATCGGCACCATCGCTGGTCGATACAGAGTGGCCATCTCTGCATTGGTTGCTTACCAGAGGGTATTGCATGATGCCTCAATATCAAAGAAGCACTGCAATAATCAATTCTGTTTGATACTCTGAAAGTGTCTGGAAGCGATCACGATCGCTCCCTGCGCTTGAAACCCCTGAGGACATACCAGGCACGTCCTTGGTCATTAACAACCATTTTTTGTAGGACGTGCCTGGTTTGTCCTTGGTCGCTAAGAGGTTAATAAAAGATTCAAACATTGTATCTGATCTTTGCAACAATTATAGGTGAATTTTAAATTCATATTGTTATTCCCTATATATTTTATAAAATTATTCAATTTCTCTCTTGCCCACCTTTCCATATTATAATAAAATCATCTGTATACTTTAAATAATATCATCTATATACCTTACATGATATCATCTATATACCTTACATAATATCATCTATATACCTTACACAATATCATCTATATACCTTACATAAATGGGAATTCTATCAACAAAAGGATTATTGTTCCAAATATATTTATGTTCACAATAATTAATTTCTCTGTTTTTTATATGTGCTGCGGTTGCTCCCCTCTGCACAATATAGAGCCTACAGGTATGTCAGCAAGTGACTCCCTGGCTGTAGGCAGTCTAGTTAGAATAGGGGAAAACCCCTAGATCTGTGATCAGTTTGCATTATGTACGTAGTCATATAAAAACACTGTAAGCTTTTTCTTCTATGAAAGATGTCTGCTATGTGATGGAATTGACACTCCTGCTGTATCTGACATATGTTAGTGCACTGCTCACTACACTATTGCTCGAGTGATTAAAAAAAAATAGCTTTGGACTTAATATGACTACAAAAATGGAAGCGGTATGGATTGCACTCTAGCGATCTTAAAGGGACATTAAACACTTTGAGATGCTAATATAACATGATAAATGGTTTATATAAAAAAAACCTCTAGAATATACTTTCTAAAGGGACTCTCAAGTCAAAATGAAACATTCATGATTCAGATAGAGCAGCAATTTTAAACGAGTCTCCAATTTACTTTTATTAACAAAATGTGCAGTCTTTTTATATTTACACTTTTTGAGTCACCAGCTACTACTGTGCAAGAATTCCCAGAATATACGTATATGCATTTATATAATAGTCTGTGAATTCTTGCACATGCTCAGTAGGATCTGGTGACTCAAAAATTGTTAATATAAAAGACTGTGCACATTTTTTTTTAATGGAAGTAAATTGGAAAGTTGTTAGACTAAATGCTATTTTATTGTCTTTTTATTTTGTATTTACTGTTTTTTCCTTTGTTTTCTTTCAGCTAAATAACAATGAAAGTTGCCGCACGAGTCGTGGTACTCACAAAATGAGCAATAAAACAGGTTTGTTTATCTGATGGTTTGTCTATCTCTGTTTTCCTTTGTGCTATAATTATCCAATTAAAGTGACATTTCATTACAAGATTTGATAATTTCCCTTCTTTTACTACACGTTTAAACACAAGGACTGCAGTGGGACTGGAGTACACACTAGTGTCTGCTTCTTATTTGCTAAACAGCTGTTTCCTCATCTGAAGTGGCACTTGAGCACAACTTTGTGTATTTAAAGGGGCACTAAACCCATTTTTTTTTTCTTTCATGATTCAGATAGAGCATGCAATTTTAAGCAACTTTCTAATTTTCTCCGATTATAAATTTTTCTTCGTTTTCTTGCTATCTTTATTTGAAAAAGAAGGCATTTAAGCTAAGGAGCCAGCCAATTTTTGGTTCAGTACACTGGACAGCATTTAGCCATCAATCAGCAAGCACAACCCAGGTTGTGAATCAAAAATGGGTCGGCTTCTAAACTTTCATTCTTGCTTTTCAAATAAAGATGGCAAGATAATGAAGAAACATTGGTAATAGGAATAGATTAGAAAGTTGCTTAAAATTGCATGCTCTATCTGTATCATGAAAGAAAAATTTTGGGTTCAGTGTCCCTTTAAAAACATTTGTAGAGGTTAAACGTAGAAAAAGAAACGTAATACAACATTATATTTTTACACAAAAAAGTCTCCTTAACCCCTTCCTGCTGGGACTTATTTGTCTACATCGGAAACAAAGTTTTAATGTAAAAAAATAAGTAAAAATTTAAATTGCGTGATTGTTCATGTGATCACGTGATTTAAATGATGGGATTGGCTCAGGGGGGAGTGCCTTTGACACTAGGCAAACCCTCAAGTCCCCCATTCCTTTTAGGAAGTGGCGATTGCTTCAGCACAGCCGAACGTCCTAAGGGCGGGAAGGGGTTAACAACCATAAACTACACCCAACCTATCGCCCACACAAAAGATACCTAACAAATAAACACCACACCAACTATCTTTTGGTAACAAAGTGGCTGAAGCTTTATTAGCCACAAACAAATACATGTAACCAAATAACATAGTGAACTTTAATGTTTCTTTCCTTTCTTTAAAACAATGCCCTTTTTACAGAACCTTACTAATAATACGGTCACCCAGCCATAAACTTTCCACTCTTAGGCTCCCCATGCCCCTAGAGATGAACCCTTTCAGCTTCCATACCCTTTTAGGGGAAGGCCCCATTAGCTTATCATATCTGGCTGAGCAACAACAATGGAAGGGCAGGCACCCTCCCCCTATGCTGTGACATAAACCCACCCGAAAAATGAATGCAATGTCACAATCTCTCCCAATCCACACCACCCCAGAATAACCTATTCCTCAACTCTCCCAATATTCCTGTGAAAGTAATAGGGTGGGAGGGAAGTTCCCACTTTCCAAGACAATGGTGACTGGCCACTCTTTTACTTTTGATATGTCCCCACCCCCTTAAGGTCCCCTCCTCTGCAGGGGGAGGGTTGTCTTTATTAAAATCTCTCTTTCTCTTGCAAGGTGTATCCAGTCCACGGATTCATCCTTTACTTGTGGGATATTCTCATTCCCTACAGGAAGTGGCAAAGAGAGCACACAGCAGAGCTGTCCATATAGCTCCCCCTTTAGCTCCACCCCCCAGTCATTCTCTTTGCTTCACAGCCCAAGGCAACTTGGAAACCTTACCAGGGCTGGAATAAGGGGTAACAGGCCAAAAAGCCTGCAGCTGCCACCAAGACAGCATGAAGGGGTAGCCCCCGATCCGGGACCGGATCTAGTAGGGGGCAGACTCTCTCTCTTTGCTCAGGCCTGGGCAAGAGATGTACACGATCCTTGGGCGTTAGATATTGTATCCCAAGGATATCTTCTAGAATTCAAGGGTTCTCCTCCAAGGGGGAGGTTCCACATTTCTCGTCTGGCTACAGATCAGACAAAGAAAGAGGCGTTTTTACGCTGTGTAGAAGATCTACATACAATGGGAGTGATCCAACCAGTTCCAATCGTGGAACAAGGGCTGGGTTTTTACTCAAACCTGTTTGTGGTTCCCAAAAAAGAGGGAACTTTCAGACCCATCCTGGATCTAAAAATTCTAAACAGATTCCTCAGAGTCCCATCATTCAAAATGGAGACCATTCGGACAATCTTACCAATGATCCAGGAAGGTCAATATATGACTACCGTGGATCTAAAGGATGCATACCTACACATTCCTATCCACAAAGATCACCAGTTTCTCAGGTTCGCCTTTCTGGACAAGCATTACCAGTTTGTGGCTCTTCCTTTCGGCTTAGCCACTGCTCCCAGAATTTTCACAAAGGTGCTAGGGTCCCTTCTGGCGGTACTAAGACCGCGGGGCATAGCAGTGGCGCCTTACCTAGACGACATTTTAATTCAGGCGCCGTCTTTCCAAGGAGCCAAGTCTCACACGGAGATTGTGTTGGCCTTTCTGAGGTCTCACGGGTGGAAGGTGAACATCAAAAAGAGTTCTCTTTCCCCTCTCACAAGGGTTCCCTTCCTAGGGACTCTAATAGACTCTGTAGAAATGAAAATATTTCTGACGGAGGTCAGAAAATTAAAACTCTTAACTACTTGCCGAGTTCTTCATTCCATTCCCCGGCCATCTGTGGCTCAGTGCATGGAGACAATCGGATTAATGGTAGCGGCAATGGACATAGTCCCTTTTGCTCGGATACACCTCAGACCACTGCAACTATGCATGCTCAAACAGTGGAATGGGGATTATGCAGATTTGTCTCCTCAAATTCAGTTGGACCAGGAGACCAGAGATTCTCTTCTCTGGTGGTTGTCTCAGGACCACCTGTCTCAGGGAATATGTTTCCGCAGGCCAGAGTGGCTCATTGTAACGACCGACGCCAGTCTGTTAGGCTGGGGTGCAGTCTGGGACTCCCTGAAAGCTCAGGGCTTATGGTCTCGGGAAGAAACGCTTCTCCCGATAAACATTCTAGAACTGAGGGCGATATTCAACGCTCTTCAGGCATGGCCTCAACTAGCTGCTGCCAAATTCATCAGATTTCAGTCGGACAACATCACGACTGTAGCTTACGTCAATCATCAGGGGGGAACAAAGAGTTCCCTAGCGATGACGGAAGTAACCAAAATAATCAGGTGGGCGGAGGACCACTCCTGCCATCTCTCAGCAATTCACATCCCAGGAGTAGACAACTGGAAGGCAGATTTTCTAAGTCGTCAGACTTTTCACCCGGGGGAGTGAGAACTCCACCCGGAGGTATTTGCTCAACTGACTCAGCTATGGGGCACTCCAGAATTGGATCTGATGGCGTCCCGTCAGAACGCCAAACTTCCTCTCTACGGGTCCAGGTCCCAGGACCCCAAGGCGGTATTGATAGATGCTCTAGCAGCGCCTTGGTCCTTCAATCTGGCTTATGTTTTTCCACCGTTTCCTCTCCTCCCGCGTCTGGTCGCCAGAATCAAGCAGGAGAAGGCTTCGGTGATTCTGATAGCACCTGCGTGGCCACGTAGGACTTGGTATGCAGACCTAGTGGACATGTCATCTGTCCCACCATGGACACTGCCAATGAGGCAGGATCTCCTTATACAGGGTCCGTTCAAGCATCCAAATTTAGTTTCTCTACGTCTGACTGCTTGGAGATTGAACGCTTAATTCTATCAAAGCGTGGGTTCTCTGACTCAGTTATAGATACTCTGATTCAGGCTAGAAAGCCTGTCACCAGGAAAATCTACCATAAGATATGGCGGAAATATCTTTGTTGGTGTGAATCCAAGGGTTACTCATGGAGTAAGATTAGGATTCCCAGGATATTGTCCTTTCTCCAAGAAGGATTGGAGAAAGGATTGTCAGCTAGTTAGCGCTGCGGAATCTGTTGGCGCTCTACAAATAACCGATAATAATAATAATAATAGTTCCTTAAAAGGACAAATATCTGCTTTGTCTATCCTGTTACACATGCGTCTGGCAGAGGTACCAGACGTTCAAGCGTTTGCTCAGGCTTTAGTCAGAATCAAGCCTGTCTATAAACCTGTGGCTCCGCCATGGAGTTTGAATCTAGTTCTTTCAGTTCTTCAAGGGGTTCCGTTTGAACCTTTACATTCCATAGACATTAAGTTGTTATCTTGGAAAGTTTTGTTTTTGGTAGCTATCTCTTCTGCTCGAAGAGTTTCAGAATTATCTGCCTTACAGTGTGATTCACCTTACCTGGTGTTCCACGCAGATAAGGTGGTTTTGCGTACCAAGCCTGGTTTTCTTCCTAAAGTTGTTTCTAACAAGAATATTAACCAGGAAATAGTTGTTCCTTCTCTGTGTCCTAATCCATCTTCGAAGAAGGAACGTCTTTTACACAATCTTGATGTAGTTCGTGCTTTAAAGTTCTATTTACAAGCAACAAACATCTTCCTTGTTTGTTATCTATTCTGGTAAGAGGAGAGGTCAGAAAGCGACTGCTACCTCTCTTTCCTTTTGGCTGAAAAGCATCATCCGTTTGGCCTATGAGACTGCTGGCCAGCAGCCTCCTGAAAGAATTACTGCTCATTCTACCAGAGCAGTGGCTTCCACATGGGCTTTCAAAAATGAGGCTTCTGTTGAACAGATTTGTAAGGCAGCGACTTGGTCTTCACTGCATACTTTTGCCAAATTTTACAAATTCGATACTTTTGCTTCTTCGGAGGCTATTTTTGGGAGAAAGGTTTTACAAGCAGTGGTGCCTTCCGTTTAAGGTACCTGTCTTGTTCCCTCCCTTCATCCGTGTCCTAAAGCTTTGGTATTGGTATCCCACAAGTAAAGGATGAATCCGTGGACTGGATACACCTTGCAAGAGAAAACAGAATTTATGCTTACCTGATAAATTACTTTCTCTTGCGGTGTATCCAGTCCACGGCCCGCCCTGGCATTTAAGTCAGGTAAAATTTTTTTTATTTAAACTACAGTCACCACTGCACCCTATGGTTTCTCCTTTTTCTTCCTAACCTTTGGTCGAATGACTGGGGGGTGGAGCTAGAGGGGGAGCTATATGGACAGCTCTGCTGTGTGCTCTCTTTGCCACTTCCTGTAGGGAATGAGAATATCCCACAAGTAAAGGATGAATCCGTGGACTGGATACACCGCAAGAGAAAGTAATTTATCAGGTAAGCATAAATTCTGTTTTCTCTCTTTTTCTCTTTTTTTTCTCTCTCTCTTTTTTTCCTCTTTTCTCTCTCTCTCTCTCTCTCTCTCGTCAGATGGGGAGCAGCAGTGCATTATCTGAACAGGGGTTAGTGAGTGAATCAGGTGCGGCTCTTGTAGGTAGTGACAAGTCACAAGCAGGATTTTAAGTGCATTACTGCATTAGATCTGACTTTAAAGGGACATTATACACTCATTTTTTCTTTGCATAAATGTTTTGTAGATGATCTATTTATATAGCCCATAAAGTTATTTTTTTTTTATTTTTAAATGTATAGTTTTGCTTATTTTTAAATAACATTGCTCTGATTTTCAGACTCCTAACCAAGCCCCAAAGTGTTATGAGAATACTGTCAGATACCTACTCCAGCTTGCTCCTGTTTGTGTAAAGGGTCTTTTCATATGCAAAAGAAGGGGGAGGGAGAGTGTCTTATTTCCCACTTGCAGTGGGCTTTCCAGCTACCTTTTCAATAGAGCTAAACTGAGAGCTTCTAAGTAAGTTTTTAAAGAGTTTTTTACTGGATTTTTATATCAGTATCTGTGCATCTTATTCTTTATAGTAGTGTCTATTACATGCAGTTATATGAAAATTAGTGTATACTGTCCCTTTAAGTGATTACCCTTTTGACATTAGAACATTTTATGATTTCCCTTTATTTGTTCCTAATCAAATTACTTCATTGACCCTTTAAATAAAGGAACAGTATATATTAGCAAAAAACACATGCACCCATATGGCTTGATAACCCAAGTATACACATACAAGATCTCTTACACACGCACTAATAAATCTAAATGCTTTAAGAGCTTTTAAAACTATCACTTTTTAATGAATTTGAAAATTCTTCCAAACTACAAAAAAAACTTGGGTGAGTGTTATCTCCTTGGCTCCGATAGGACTAGTTGTAAATGAATGTGTGCACTGCTCTAAGCAGTCACTTTGTGATATGTATATATGGAGGTGAAGGCAATTTGCAGCATATTTAGGTTGCAGCCTCTATAGGGAGCGTAGGAAAAGCATTATTTTTACTTAAAAAAAACAATATATTTTATAACAAAAGCAAGTAAAAAATCAAAATACTTGACAATATTGTGTTTAATTTATTTGGAGCTGAATTCTGAGTTTAATATCCATTTAAATGATATAAGTAACACACTTTATTAAAGGGACACTAAGCCCAAACATTTTATTTCATGATTAAGGTAGAGAATACAATTTTAAACAACATTCCAATTTACTTCTATTACCTAATTTGCTTCATTCTTTAGATATACTTTATTGAAGAAATAGCAATGCACACAGTGAACCAATCACAGGAGTCATCTATGTGCAGCTACCAATCAGCAGCTACTAAGCATATCTAGATTTGCTTTTCAGCGAAGAATATCAAGAGAATGAAGCAAAATAGATAATAGAAGTAAATTAGAAAGTTGTTTATAATTGTATGCTCTTTCTAAATCGTGAAAGAAAATATTTGGGTTTCATGTCCCTTTAAGTCTATAGAGTACTTGTATACAGTGAGTGGGATTTAAATGATATTAGTAACACACTTAAGTCTATAGAGTACTTGTATACAGTGAGTGGGATTTAAAAGATACAAGTAACACACTGTATTAAGTCTATAGAGTACTTGTATACAGTGAGTGGTATTTAAATGATACAGTAACACACTTTATTAAGTCTATAGAGTACTTGTATACAGTGAGTGGGATTTAAATGATATTAGTAACACACTTAAGTCTATAGAGTACTTGTATACAGTGAGTGGGATTTAAATGATACAAGTAACACACTTTATTAAGTCTATAGAGTACTTGTATACAGTGAGTGGTATTTAAATGATATAGTAACACACTTTATTAAGTCCATAGAGTACTTGTATACAGTGAGTGCGATTTAAATGATATAGTAACACACTTAAGTCTATAGAGTACTTGTATACAGTGAGTGGTATTTAAATGATATAGTAACACACTTTATTAAGTCTATAGAGTACTTGTATACAGTGAGTGGTATTTAAATGATATAGTAACACACTTTATTAAGTCTATAGAGTACTTGTATACAGTGAGTGGTATTTAAATGATATAGTAACACACTTTATTAAGTCTATAGAGTACTTGTATACAGTGAGTGGTATTTAAATGATATAGTAACACACTTTATTAAGTCTATAGAGTACTTGTATACAGTGAGTGGCATTTAAATGATATAAGTAACACACTTTATTAAGTCTATAGAGTACTTGTATACAGTGAGTGGGATTTAAATGATACAAGTAACACACTTAAGTCTATAGAGTACTTGTATGCAGTGAGTGGGATTTAAATGATATAAGTAACACACTTTATTAAGTCTATAGAGTACTTGTATACAGTGAGTGGTATTTAAATGATATAGTAACACACTTTATTAAGTCTATAGAGTACTTGTATACAGTGAGTGGCATTTAAATGATATAAGTAACACACTTTATTAAGTCTATAGAGTACTTGTATACAGTGAGTGGGATTTAAATGATATTAGTAACACACTTAAGTCTATAGAGTACTTGTATACAGTGAGTGGGATTTAAATGATACAAGTAACACACTTTATTAAGTCTATAGAGTACTTGTATACAGTGAGTGGTATTTAAATGATATAGTAACACACTTTATTAAGTCCATAGAGTACTTGTATACAGTGAGTGCGATTTAAATGATATAGTAACACACTTAAGTCCATAGAGTACTTGTATACAGTGAGTGGTATTTAAATGATATAGTAACACACTTTATTAAGTCTATAGAGTACTTGTATACAGTGAGTGGTATTTAAATGATATAGTAACACACTTTATTAAGTCTATAGAGTACTTGTATACAGTGAGTGGTATTTAAATGATATAGTAACACACTTTATTAAGTCTATAGAGTACTTGTATACAGTGAGTGGCATTTAAATGATATAAGTAACACACTTTATTAAGTCTATAGAGTACTTGTATACAGTGAGTGGGATTTAAATGATACAAGTAACACACTTAAGTCTATAGAGTACTTGTATGCAGTGAGTGGGATTTAAATGATATAAGTAACACACTTTATTAAGTCTATAGAGTACTTGTATACAGTGAGTGGGATTTAAATGATATAGTAACACACTTTATTAAGTCTATAGAGTACTTGTATACAGTGAGTGGGATTTAAATGATATAAGTAACACACTTTATTAAGTGTGTACTTGTATACAGTGAGTGGTATTTAAATGATATAGTAACACACTTTATTAAGTCCATAGAGTACTTGTATACAGTGAGTGCGATTTAAATGATATAGTAACACACTTAAGTCTATAGAGTACTTGTATACAGTGAGTGGTATTTAAATGATATAGTAACACACTTTATTAAGTCTATAGAGTACTTGTATACAGTGAGTGGTATTTAAATGATATAGTAACACACTTTATTAAGTCTATAGAGTACTTGTATACAGTGAGTGGCATTTAAATGATATAAGTAACACACTTTATTAAGTCTATAGAGTACTTGTATACAGTGAGTGGGATTTAAATGATACAAGTAACACACTTAAGTCTATAGAGTACTTGTATGCAGTGAGTGGGATTTAAATGATATAGTAACACACTTTATTAAGTCTATAGAGTACTTGTATACAGTGAGTGGGATTTAAATGATATAAGTAACACACTTTATTAAGTCTATAGAGTACTTGTATACAGTGAGTGGGATTTAAATGATATAGTAACACACTTTATTAAGTCTATAGAGTACTTGTATACAGTGAGTGGGATTTAAATGATACAAGTAACACACTTTATTAAGTCTATAGAGTACTTGTATACAGTGAGTGGGATTTAAATGATACAAGTAACACACTTTATTAAGTCTATAGAGTACTTGTATACAGTGAGTGGGATTTAAATGATACAAGTAACACACTTTATTAAGTCTATAGAGTACTTGTATACAGTGAGTGGGATTTAAATGATATAGTAACACACTTTATTAAGTCTATAGAGTACTTGTATACAGTGAGTGGGATTTAAATGATATAGTAACACACTTTATTAAGTCTATAGAGTACTTGTATAGAGTGAGTGGGATTTAAATGATATAGTAACACACTTTATTAAGTCTATAGAGTACTTGTATACAGTGAGTGGGGTTTAAATTATATAGTAACACACTTTATTAAGTCTATAGAGTACTTGTATACAGTGAGTGGGGTTTAAATTATATAGTAACACACTTTATTAAGTCTATAGAGTACTTGTATACAGTGAGTGGGAGTTTTGTTTGGTTGTCAAGTGATCAGACAATTTGGAAGGCTGGTGTCTGATTGGCTGGAACACAATCTACAAACCTAACATATCTTTGTTTAATGTAGTTTTTGTTTTTTTTACACAGCAAACAAGTTTAATGTACTGGTCCTTAGCAAATATTATTGACTTCAGTACTTATTTCCTTCTCCTTTTTTGCATTTCTGTTTCCTTTATATTGTAAGATTAAAGGACATTTATGGTAAAATAAAACTTTCATGATTCAGCTATAGCACTGTTTTTCAAACCTGTCCTTAGGCTTCCTCAACTGGCCAGGTTTTCAGGATTACCTTGGATGAGAGCAGGTAAAATAACCGTGTTTACCAATCAGATGATTGTTTCACCTGTGCTCCCGTTCAGATAACCTTAAAATGTGGCCTGTTAGGGAGGTCTGAGGAAAGGTTTGAAAACCAGTGATCTATAGCTGTAAACTCCTTGCACATGCTCTGTAGGAGCTGCACATATAGAGACTGTGCACACTCTTATAATGGATGTAAATATGTATAGGTGTATATAGTTACTTCTGGGAGCTAGCTGAGCACATCGGGTAAACCAAAGAAAAGAGGCAGGGCCACACTTAGCAGTGTTCTTCATAGAAAATGTTGTAAGCCATTATCAAGTAGCCGTGTGGGGGCAGTGGAATACTTTCTAATATTAGAACATTTTCTGCAATCAAATTCACCAATTACTTGCATAATTAAACAAACATTTATTGAATAATTTATGCTGTAAACGAATACATTTTAATATTAGCTAGCTTAAGCTTAATATTGGCTAAAAGTTTAGCCAGGGGGTCAGTTAAATCAGCTGGGTGGTGCTCCCTGGGCAACGCAAATTTGCGGGACACCTCAGCCCAGTGCCCTTATTTCCCTCTCCTCTTAAGCCGTGCCCCCAATATGGCCCACCCCTGTCCTAACATTCAGTGTTACCTATATAAAGAATAACTCTATATATTACAGCTCCTGATACCATAAACTTAATACAGGATGCACAGTGCACCATCTCATACCCTCACCCCTGACATTACACCCCCCCCCCCCCGCAGGGTCCTGGGTGGATGGCACCCTCACCCTGCCAAATGGCAGACCTGGCAAGAGGCAAATATATGTAGCTACCAATCACCAGCTAGCTCCCAGTATGGCATTGTTACTCTGCAGCTGACTTAGTTATATACAAGCAACAGGCAATAATACTCGGCTCTAGTACATCACAGGCAATAATACTCTGCTCTAGTACATCACAGACAATAATACTCTGCTCTAGTACATCACAGGCAATAATACTCGGCTCTAGTACATCACAGGCAATAATACTCTGCTCTAGTACATCACAGGCAATAATACTCGGCTCTAGTACATCACAGGCAATAATACTCGGCTCTAGTACATCACAGGCAATAATACTCTGCTCTAGTACATCACAGGCAATAATACTCTGCTCTAGTACATCACAGGCAATAATACTCTGCTCTAGTACATGCTCTAGTACATCACAGGCAATAATACTCTGCTCTAGTACATGCTCTAGTACATCACAGGCAATAATACTCTGCTCTAGGGCTGCAACTAACGATTATTTTCATAATCGATTAATCGGCCGATTATTTTTCGATTAATCGACTAATCGGATAAAAAGAGAATCAATAATAGTTTTCTATGTTTTAAATAAAATCCACATAATGAGTGTTACAAATATAAACTTCAGACGAAAACTTTACATTAACACAACGGTTTCTTCAATTTTTAAGCAGCAGAGCACAGTTTTATAATTATACAAAACCACAAACTGTTTGAATAGAGGTAGAACTAGAAAGAGTTAGACTATCACTGTTAATAACATTCTGTTATTCACACTTTCAGAAACTTTGCATTGAAATGCAAAAATCTCAACTTGTCCACATGCTTCTGGCTGTGGCTGGTTCTCTGTTTGCAGCTATATTTCCTGCATCAGAGAAAAGGCTGTTGAGGTGTATAAGTAGGGTTTTGCCAATTTCACCAAAGTGGGATATTTATCTTTGTTAGCTCTTCACCAATGCTAAGTGTTTTCTACCTTGGTAAGGGGCCTCTCAATAAAGTAACCTTTGACTTCATTCTAACATAAAAATATCTTGAATATCTATATGCAATGGTAAATAACCAGCTATAAGGTTAGGGGAAATATCTAGTCTGCTCTAAAAATAACGAATATATACTTATAAAGGTTGAATCTGGTACATATTATCACAATTTATTAAAAATATAAAAAAACAGTAGAAAAACAAAATCAAAAGCGCTAAGGACTGTATATCAATAACAGGACAAAGCCTTACCCATTTATTTATACAGTACATATAATCAGCAATAGCAAGCAACACACTAATAATTGTGCAAACAGATAATAGTGCACATCAATTTAAATAACTCCCATCAATCTAGGGGCAAGGTGTAAACAACAAGCTTGGCACTATATCATGAAAAACATAGTTCCAAATCGCTGGATTTAATATAAGCAATCCAAATGATGACTATTGTATCTGGGTTGCACATAAGCCAGGGGTAGTTGTAAACGTATACTGTCCTGAAAAAGTGAAAAGTAGACGTCCTTGGGGGCAGAGCCAACCGCTGGGGTGAATGGACGTGCACAGTAAGAGCTCCTACATATATTTCTCAATTTTGGGACTTTATATTCAATATTACTACAATTTTTTTTGAGAAACACCTATCACCCTGGCAGAACTATACCTTTGGAGTATCGCTGTAAAGTTTTGAAGAAATCCCTAAAACATTACGGCTCTAATCTCGCTTCTCTACATTACCACGAGGGGACTAATATCTTGGGCCTGCATATCTACAGCGGAGGCTTCCCTGCTAATGTTTTTCCCGGGAGCTTGGGCGCAACCATTTGAACTCTAACTCCTGCCTAACAGTCTTTCCTAGTATCAGACCACTACTGGCAATCGACATCCATCATGGACCCACACGCTCTGCTACAAGAAATTGGCTCCTTGTTACGGCAGTACCGGGAAGCATTTACAGCTTCTCTTGATCCTGTTGGTGGCTCCCTTAGCTCTAATCCCTTGGACGGGGACCCCGACAGTGCTACTATTGATGAGCTTTCCTTCGGAGGCAACGCATTGTCCCCCTGCAGCGCACCAACATTTTCACTCCCAGAACCCCAATCACAGGGACCTACTAGATCGCCGCCGGTAAGGGGAGCTGTCCTGATGCCATTCTGATGCGTGGGTCCATGGCTGACTGGGGGCCCATCAATGTGGGAACTACGGCTGATTGTTTAGGGCTGGAGGAGCCTTATGATCATATGAGACAGACTGTAGAAATAGTGGAGCACGCAATGTACAGGCTTCTCCTAAAGATGCCACACCCGACTCCTAGCTTACAAAAGATAAGCTTAGCCCTGGAGCCTTCTACTGAGAATCTGGGCTCATGAGTCTTTTTAACCACCGGAGGTTTTACATCTCCAGAGCCGCAGTCCCTTACACCTTTAGTGTGGATGGGTGCCGACTGGAGCAGAAGACTGTTGCGAATAGCCACTCAAATGTCCTTAGCCAAGCGCTCTGGTGTGGGGTAGCACATACTCACCCGACTGGGCCCCTGCGGTCAGAGTACACTCTAGGACAGTCACCATTATCTGTTGCCGGCTTGTTATTTAGCTAAGTTTATTTTAGTATATAGTATCGCTCATATAAGTTTGTGGCCCTATTGCCAGTACCATCCTGGTCCATAAACTTGCATTATCATACATTGAGATTCTCACAGTAACATCGTACCTGGGACCGTATTGTTTTGCACTGTTTGCTCTCCCTATAGACCTACCTAACAAGACTCTAGACATCTCACCATGCACTTGTTTAATCTTTTGTTTAATGTTGCCTTAAAAATGTTAATAGCACAAAATGAGGGTCATTATATTTAACCAATTCATGGGGTTATGACTAGAATTGTTGGAGTTGTTTTATTTTACATACTTATCCCACACTCTACCTACTCTATTGTCCTCCTGTGTACATAACCAAACTGTGATCATTATGGCAGTACATATCTAAGTAGACCCCACTGTCTTACTTGTTAGAACGCGGCTCTTTGTGTGAGCGATGAATATCTCCAGCTTGCTCAGCTTTTTGCCGCGCTGCCAGCGGCCGAGGCGGGGTGGTAGGCTGAGTATTGCAACTTAAAAACTATTACACAAAAGTCTGAATAGTATTAGATATATGGTTGGCATTACTTGGGCTCTTAGTTTATATCCCTAGATGGATATAGTCATTTGGGGTACATTAAAGGCCTGTTAAGTAGCTGAGGATGTTGAGACATGTTTGGAGGTGACATCATATCTGCTCCTGATGAGAATTATATGTTTGGGCCATATCCAAGACTTCCTTTAATATATGCACAATGTCTAAACATTAGTACCCTGATTCTTCAGGTTCCACAGATACATATACCTAACTATACTTGTCTTACTTAATAGAGGTAGGCTATATCAACTCACTACTTCTACACATCAGGCTAACAATGCTTAGCTCACACACTTATTCTCCATATTGGTTGCAACTTAGAACAAACAAGCAACCCCCGCATACTTGGCAAACCTTGCTCAGATTGGCCCTGTTGGTCCTACATATACATAGATTTTTTTTCCCCATAGAACTGTACTCTTAGTATAAAATTAGCACAGCAAGGGGAAGTAACAGACTTTAGAGTGTTTCATTTTCCTCATGCTTTACAATCTATTCTAGTTGTCGTGGCCATAGTTTAAAGCCTCTGATATGCATAAATGTATTAGTGGAGATGAAACTACTTACCTGTGGCAATTGTTATGCTTTTCAAGTTTTATTTGATGACTATATGTTGATATGTTGTGTAGTTTTCAGCATTTTTTTATCTTAAAATGGCTAGATCCTGCAGGATGGCTTTAACTACATAGACCCGAGTTTAAGCACAGCAACCACTTAATCTCACTTGACACAATCTACCAAATCTAGTTAGCTCTGTAATTAATAAGCTGGCTTCTCTGCAACTACCTCTCTTGATTTTACTCTTGTATACATATTAACACACTCTTGATATTTGAGGTATATAACTTAGGACACCTCTCAGGATATTTTACCCCTATGTTGAAGACAACGGTCATGGGAGACTTTTGCATAGTTTTGAAGGGTTAATTCCACAAATTTATTTAGATACTATTATCTTAGTATCTTAGAATCTTAGACTCTTGGGTCTCAGTGAGCAGTATATAGCCTTTGCCCATGCCCAATTAGTCTCTTGCATGGATATCATGCTTTGCTCTATTGTAATCTGTTTACACTAGATCAGGATATAGTGGCTTATCTTATCCTTTTCAGTAATGTGTGACTCTTTGATATACCTTATCTAATTTACTTAAATTCCCACCTCCTCCCCCCCCATATCCACCCCCATATCCATACTCATATTCATACTCACATATAATATACCTCTTACAAGAGGGTTTACTATGCGGTTTTCTTGCTTGTACCGCACCCTAACTACTTTCTTTCCGTGTCCATCTTGCAGTGCACCATAAGATTGACCATAGTTCCTCCTCATGGAATAGCAAGATTGTTTAACATCTACATCACTAATAATTTTTTCACAGCTAAATGGCCTTCAATGGCCGTTAAAAGGGATTAAATCTGGTTCTGTTTGCATGTTTTTCCCCCTGTTATAATCCCCAACAGTTTGCTAATATATAATCTTAAAATCTGAGGTAAATAGAATAAGATCCATGAGTGGTCCTCTGTATCGCAGGTAGCCTTCCATTGTAACAAAAATCTCACTTGACCAGGGGTCCAAGAGCGGCCCTTTGAATGAGAGGGGAGGCTTAAACTATTGTTGGCATGACTGTATTGTGTCCTTCTAAAGCATTACTATTATTAAGCTTGTTATCTGATTGGCGGATATTGCCAATAACGCTTATGTTTACTTCATATCTATTGTATGATGAGCCTTGTATTATATTACCTGTGATAGCACTTCTGGAATGTTTTAATATCTTGTTGTATGCCAAACCTTACCTCAATAAAAATATAAAAAAAAAAAAAAAAAAAGTAGACGTCCTTTAGGCTAAGGACATAACCATAAAACACAATACCATGTGCAGGAGTTCATTGGAGTGAAGCAGCTGGTGTTGTGCACAGACCAACTAATTGCAAACCAACTAATAGATTAATCGATTATGAGATTCGTTGACAACTATTTTTATAATCGATTATTGATTATGACGATTAGTTGTTGCAGCTCTACTCTGCTCTAGTACATCACAGGCAATAATACTCTGCTCTAGTACATCACAGGCAATAATACTCTGCTCTAGTACATCACAGGCAATAATACTCTGCTCTAGTACATCACAGGCAATAATACTCTGCTCTAGTACATCACAGGCAATAATTCTCTGCTCTAGTACATCACAGGCAATATTACTCTGCTCTAGTACATCACAGGCAATAATATTATGCTCTAGTACATCACAGGCAATAATACTCTGCTCTAGTACATCACAGGCAATAATACTCTGCTCTAGTACATCACAGACAATAAAACTCTGCTCTAGTACATCACAGGCATTAATACTCTGCTCTAGTACAACACAGGCAATAATACTCTGCTCTAGTACATCACAGGCAATAATACTCTGCTCTAGTACATCACAGGCAATAATACTCTGCTCTAGTACAACACAGGCAATAATACTCTGCTCTAGTACATCACAGGCAATAATACTCTGCTCTAGTACACCACAGGCAATAATACTCTGCTCTAGTACATCACAGGCAATAATACTCTGCTCTAGTACATCACAGGCAATAATACTCTGCTCTAGTACATCACAGGCAATAATACTCTGCTCTAGTACATCACATGCAATAATACTCTGCTCTAGTACGTAACAGGCAATAATACTCTGCTCTAGTACGTAACAGGCAATAATACTCTGCTCTAGTACATCACAGGCAATAATACTCTGCTCTAGTACATCACAGGCAATAATACTCTGCTCTAGTACATCACAGGCAATAATACTCGGCTCTAGTACATCACAGGCAATAATACTCGGCTCTAGTACATCACAGGCAATAATATTCTGCCCTAGTACATCACAGGCAATAATACTCTGCTCTAGTACATCACAGGCAATAATACTCTGCTCTAGTACATCACAGGCAATAATACTCTGCTCTAGTACATCACAGGCAATAATACTCTGCTCTAGTACATCATAGGCAATAATACTCTGATCTAGGACATCACAGGCAATAATACTCTGATCTAGTACATCACAGGCAATAATACTCTGCTCTAGTACATCACAGGCAATAATATTCTGCTCTAGTATATCACAGGCAATAATACTCTGCTCTAGTACTTTACAGGCAATAATACTCTGCTCTATTACATCACATTCAATAATACTCTGCTCTAGTACATCACAGGCAATAATACTCTGCTCTAGTACATCACAGGCAATAATTCTCTGCTCTAGTACATCACAGGCAATAATACTCTGCCTTAGTACATCACAGGCAATAATACTCTGCTATAGTACATCACAGGCAATAATACTCTGCTCTAGTACATCACAGGCAATAATTCTCTGCTCTAGTGCATCACAGGCAATAATACTCTGCTCTAGTACATCACAGGCAATAATACTCTGCTCTAGTACGTAACAGGCAATAATACTCTGCTCTAGTACGTAGCAGGCAATAATACTCTGCTCTAGTACATCACAGGCAATAATACTCTGCTCTAGTGCATCACAGGCAATAATACTCTGCTCTAGTACATCACAGGCAATAATACTCTGCTCTAGTACATCACAGGCAATAATACTCTGCTCTAGTACATCACAGGCAATAATACTCTGCTCTAGTACATCATAGGCAATAATACTCTGATCTAGGACATCACAGGCAATAATACTCTGATCTAGTACATCACAGGCAATAATACTCTGCTCTAGTACATCACAGGCAATAATATTCTGCTCTAGTATATCACAGGCAATAATACTCTGCTCTAGTACTTTACAGGCAATAATACTCTGCTCTATTACATCACATTCAATAATACTCTGCTCTAGTACATCACAGGCAATAATACTCTGCTCTAGTACATCACAGGCAATAATTCTCTGCTCTAGTACATCACAGGCAATAATACTCTGCCTTAGTACATCACAGGCAATAATACTCTGCTATAGTACATCACAGGCAATAATACTCTGCTCTAGTACATCACAGGCAATAATTCTCTGCTCTAGTGCATCACAGGCAATAATACTCTGCTCTAGTACATCACAGGCAATAATACTCTGCTCTAGTACGTAACAGGCAATAATACTCTGCTCTAGTACGTAGCAGGCAATAATACTCTGCTCTAGTACATCACAGGCAATAATACTCTGCTCTAGTGCATCACAGGCAATAATACTCTGCTCTAGTACATCACAGGCAATAATACTCTGCTCTAGTACTTTACAGGCAATAATACTCTGCTCTATTACATCACATTCAATAATACTCTGCTCTAGTACATCACAGGCAATAATACTCTGCTCTAGTACATCACAGGCAATAATTCTCTGCTCTAGTACATCACAGGCAATAATACTCTGCCTTAGTACATCACAGGCAATAATACTCTGCTATAGTACATCACAGGCAATAATACTCTGCTCTAGTACATCACAGGCAATAATTCTCTGCTCTAGTGCATCACAGGCAATAATACTCTGCTCTAGTACATCACAGGCAATAATACTCTGCTCTAGTACGTAACAGGCAATAATACTCTGCTCTAGTACGTAGCAGGCAATAATACTCTGCTCTAGTACATCACAGGCAATAATACTCTGCTCTAGTGCATCACAGGCAATAATACTCTGCTCTAGAACATCACAGGCAATAATACTCTGCTCTAGTACATCACAGCAGTTTCTTTTTGCACTATTATTTCCATATAAGGTTAAAGGGACATGAAACCCTTTTTTTTTTTTTTTCATTGTTCAGATAGAAAATACAATTTAAAAAAAAGTTTCCAATTTACTTCTATTATCAAATTTGCTTTGTTCTCATAACATTGCAAAACTGCAGCCATATAGTGTTGCAGACATGCTTACTTCGGAGCTTGCATCTTTGCTTTTTAACAAAGGATAATAAGAAAATGAAGAAAATGTAGTAATATAAGTAAATTGGAAGGTTGTTTACATTGTATTCTCTATCTGAGTCATAAAAAATAGAGATTTTATGTCCCTTTAACTATCCCATGGATTCTAATTTTGTGTATATTCCCTTTAAGGGACAGCCTAATATAATAAGGAAATACTCAGAGAAAAACATGTTCAAACGTAGTCTTGGTCTGGCAGCCCTGAGTCTCTAAGGGGCCCAAGCTGTATACTCGCCTGTCTTGTGCCCTGGTTGCACCAATATCTTTTACCTCAAAGGCAGCTTCCTTTTATCAAGAGCACATCAATAAAATGGAGTACAAAATAAGCTGTCTTTTTGAACTCCATTTTATTGATGTGTTCTTGATAAAGGCAAATACAAGTGCTGAAACGCGTAGAGCTTTTAAATTGTTTTAAAATGCATTTTATCAAGCTGTACTTCGTTGCTGTTTCACTGGCATTTCCAGAAATAAGAAGAAAGACGTTTACTCCTTTTGATCCCTGTGAGTATTTTCCATTTGCTTTACTCGGTGTGTAATGTTATTTACACCAATTCGGGTTCACTATCTCTTTGAGTTAAGTTATTGGTGCAACCAGAGCACAAGACAGATTAGTATCCATCTTGGTCATACGGTGAAGAAGGAAGTTTATTACTTTCCTAATATTCACCATCTGAGCAGAACATGGCCTGTGAACTAATGAAGTGAAGCCATCAATTTCCACTTATGTTCTGAACTTTAGGTTTATTATGTATCGGAGGCAAACTAACCTTATTATATTTGGCAAGATAAAACGCCAACCTCTCTAGACATAAAATACTTAGAGAATATAATAAGGCCTGTGTGAGAACTTCAGACATGACCAAGGAACACCCAGTTCAGCCCACTTGTAGATGCTGTGTGACTCACTTTACCTTTAAAAAATGAAATGCGCTTTGAATTTGCACTTTTATAACGTGATTTTGATTTCATGTTTTGAAATGACATTTTTTATGTTATGTGATTCTACTATGTACATTTAAATATGATCTCTTTCTTAAGACACAGTCTACGGAATCATCAATTACTGTTGGGGAATATCACTCCTGGCCAGCAGGAGGAGGCAAAGAGCACCAAAGCTGTTAAGTATCACCTCCCTTCCCACAATCCCCAGTCATTCTCTTTGCCTTCAGTGTAAGGAGGAGATTAACTGCATTTAACTGTATTTGAGGCTCAGGAATCATTAGAGCAGGGTGCAGGCACTGTGTGACGTTAGAGATTTATTGGTGGCTCAGTGAATTTATTTTTATTCGGTATGGAAAATGGTCAGTCCCCCTTTTTATCTTTATTTTTTAATAACAGTTAAAGGACGCCAGAGTAATAGCGGTATGTGTTTTCCTTACTGTGGCCGCCGGGACCACTCCTGATGTCATAGGAGGCGGATCCTTTTCGTGGCGGCATTGGAAGCGCACACTTTCACTGTGAGGTGATTTCCATGGCACAATTCTTCCTGCTTCCTGTTCGATCCGCGTGTGTCAGCAGTGCTCAGTCCTAGAGGTTTGGAGTGGTTTGCGATCTTCCTAACCAGTGTCACAAGCAACTCCGCAGCACAGAGGGGGCAGGTAGGTGCCTCAGCTATAGCTGAGGTTTAGAGAGGGCCGTTTGTCTTTGTGAATAACATTTTGGGAAATTTATTTTGAATAATTTGTTCTACTATAAGGGTTCAAGAGGAGCTATTATCATTGAGAATTATTGTCTTAAAGAGACAGCACCCAAATGTAAAATATTTAAAGGGACACTGAACCCAAATATTTTCTTTCGTGATTCAGATAGAGCATGCAATTTTAAGCAACTTTATATTTTACTTCTATTATCAATTATTATTCGTTCTCTTGCTATCTTTATTTGAAAAAGAAGGCATCTAAGCTATTTTTTGGTTCAGAACAATGGAAAGAACTTGTTTATTGGTCGGTTAAATTAATCCACCAATCAGCAAGAACAACCCAGGTTGTTCACCAAAAATGGACCGGCATCTGAACTTACATTCTTGCTTTTCGAATAAAGATACCAAGAGAATGAAGAAAATTTGATAATAGGAGTAAATCAGAAAGTTGCTTAAAATTACATGCTTTATCTGAAAAAAATTGGGTTCAGTGTCCCTTTAAGAAAATTTATTATTTATTTTTTCCTTTTAGTCTACTTGTGTTGTTTCTTGCAACATGGACCAAGAGCCTGTGCAGACTGTATATAAGAAGAACAAATCAAAATTTTCGTTCCTTTTGTAACTTCAGAGGTAAGTCTTCCTCCTTCTCTACCAAGCAGGATCAGTCCAAGCAGTCTTGGAAGCCCAATCAATCTTGGAACAAGGGGAAGCAATCTAAAAAGCCTGCAGCTGAATCTAAGTCAGCATGAAGGGTCTGCCCCGATCCGGGATCGGCTCAAGTGGGGGGCAGACTCTCTGTTTTGTCAAGTTTGGGAACGAGATGTTCCAGACCCGTGGACCATGGTCATAGTATCCCAGGGTTACAGGTTAGAATTCAAGACCTTTCCTCCCAGGGGCAGATTCCACCTCTCCAGATTATCTGTAGACCAGATAAAGAGAGGCGTTTTTGAAATGTGTACAGGATCTTTCCCTCCTGGGAGTGATTGTTCCAGTCCCAATGCAGGAACAGGGTCTCGGGATTCTACTCCAACCTGTTCGTGGTGCCCAAAAAAGAGGGACATTTCAGGTACATTCTAAAGTTTCTCAACAAATTTCTCAGAGTACCGTCCTTCAAGATGGAGACTATCTGCTCCATTCTTCCTCTGGTTCAAGAGGGTCAATTCATGACGATCATAGCCCTGAAGGATGCGTACTTAAATGTCCTTATTCACAAGGATCATCACAAATGTCTGAGATTTGCCTATCTGGACAAAAATTTCCAATTCATAATGATTCCATTTGGCTTAGCTACAGCTCCCAGAATTTTCTCAAAGGTCGTGGGAGCTCTGTTGGCAGTAATCCGGACCAGGGGAATTCCAGTGGCACCTTATCTGGATGACATTCTGGTTCAGGCGCCATCTTTTCATCTATCAAAATCTTACACGGAGATCTTGATGTCTTTTGCCCTCGGATGGAAGGTGAATTTGGAGAAAAGTTCCCTTATTCCGGCTACAAGGGTGGTCTTCTTAGGAACCATTATAGACTCCCTATCAATGAAAAATTTTCTGACAGAGGTTAGAAGAGACAAGATTCTTTCCTCTTGCCTAGCCCTACAATCGGCCTTACGGCCCAATGTATCGAGGTAATTGGTCTGATGGTAGCTTCCATGGACATAGTCCCCTTTGCTCAATTCCATTTGAGAGCGCTTCAGTTATGTATGCTCAGTCAATGGGGATTATGCAGACCTGTCTCAGAGAATAGTTCTGGATCAATCGACAAGAGACTCTCTACCGTGGTGGCTGTCTCAGGAACATCTGGCCCAGGGGACATGCTTTTGGAGACCCTCATGGATGATTTTGACCACAGACGCCAGCCTGAAGAGCTGGGGAGCAGTCTGGGACTAGTTGAAGGCGCAGGGCTTTTGATCACAGGAGGAATCTGCTCTCCCCATAAGCATTTTGGAGTTGAGAGTGATCTTCAATGCCTTAATTGCTTGGCCTCAACTGGCTTTATCCCGGTTTATCAGGATCCAGTCAGACAACATAACCTCAGTGGCTTACATCAACCTCCAGGGGGGGACTTGGAGTTCCTTAGCCATGAAGGAGGTGGCGCAAATCTTTCATAGGGCTGAGGCTCACAATTGCTGCCTGTCTGCCATCTACATCCAGGGGTGAACAATTGGGAAGCGGATTTCCTGAGCAGACAGACTTTTCGTCCCGGGGATTGGGAACTTCATCTGGAAGTGTTCTCCAGGTTAACAACCAAATAGGGGTTACCGGAATTGGATCTGATGGTGTCTCGTCAGAACGCCAAGCTTCCAAAGTACGGTTTGAGGTTGAGAGATCCTCTGGCCTTTCTGATAGATGCTCTAGCAGTTCCTTGGAACTTCAGGCTGGCATAGCTGTTTCCTCCGTTTGCTCTCCTTCCACGAGTCATTGCTCGGATCAAGCAGGAGAGAGCGTCTGTGATTCTAATAGCTCCTGCGTGGCCTCCCAGGATCTGGTATGCAGATCTAGTGGAAATGCATTTGAGGAAGGACCTTCAACTTCAAGGGCCCTTATTTCATCCAAATCTCGTTTCTCTGAAGCTGACTGCTTGGAGATTGAGCGCTTGATTTTAGCTAAACGTTGGTTTTCCGAGCCAGTCTTTGAGACCATAATTCAGGCTTGTAAGCCTGTCACTAGAAAGATTTACCACAAGATATGGCATAAATTTCTTTATTGGTGTGAGTCTAAGGGATACTCTTGGAGTAGAGTCAGGATCCCTAGAATTTTGTCCTTTCTCCAGGAAGGTCTGGAGAAGGGTTTGTCTTTCAGTACCCTGAAGGGTCAGATTTCTTTGCTTTCTTTTTTGTTACACAAGCGTCTGGCGAACGTCCAAGATGTACAATAATTTTGTCAGGCCTGTGTTTAAATCTGTTGCTCCACCTTGGAGTCTTAACCTTGTTCTTAGAGTTTTGCAACAGGCTCCGTTTGAACCAATGCATTCTATAGATATTAAGTTGTTATCGTGGAAAGTTTTGTTTCTTACTGCTATTTCTTCTGCGCAGAGAGTTTCGGAACTCTCTGCTTTGCAGTGGGATTCTCATTATCTCATATTTCATGCATATTTTTTGCACCAAGTTTGGTTTTCTTCCTAAGGTTGTTTCGGATAGAAACATTAAAGTGAAGGTTAAGTTTGAACTACTGAAATACACTAAATAATTAGTCTTTATTTCAATAAGCTGATCGCTACATTTTTATCCTCAATTTTTGTGAGATTTATAAATAAAAACATATATTTTATTGCCTACCGTTGCAATCTCCCTACAGCTATTTCCTTATTTTTAAGGCAGTGACGTATAGAGCGGTCCCACCTGCTCTATACGTATTTCCAAAGTGCGTTCACGATCCTCCGATGAACTGCACATGCACGACTCTGCGATTCTCTCCCTACGTGCATGCGATACTCGTATACTCTTTTACCCAAAACACATGCGTTATTCTTTTTGTAAACTTAGTATTGAATGAATTACAATTTTCATTCATTACTATGTTGTGCATGAAAGAGAGGAGCTGCATTCTGGATATTTCTCTAACATATACCTCTAATCCTCTCCCACTCTTCATGTCTCCCGCCTGCCCGTTTCCATCCTCCGTACTCTCACTCTCATCTTTACTAGACTCTTACTTGTGTAGATGTCTCTCCCCTCACGCTCTCTGCTTCTCAGACTCCCCTGGTGCTCCCTTCCTAATGCGTCCTTGGTTACCGCCTCCTTTCCATTTTTAAGTCGTCAGGATTTGTAGCCGTCTTTAGCAAGCCTATGACGTAGTATGGGAATTCCATAATCAGACAAATAGGCATGCGCAAAACGGGAGCGCGTCTGGATTCAGAGCAGTAGAAAAAAATCTTTGTGCATGCGCACATCATCATGTAGGCGGGTGACGTAGATAGACGGCCGCCTAACGGCCAGATTTTCAATAGGCTCTGAAAAAAATGTGACTAAACCAGGAGAAAAAAAAAAGGGGGGGTTGATTTTGCGGACCAAGAAAATGTAAGTAAAAACGGTGAGTAATTATTTAATAATGAGATTTTTTAAAAAATCATGAATTAAACTCATATTCATTTTGGACAACTAATACTATTCAAGTATCACAACGAGGGAACTTTACCTTCACTTTAATAAGGAAATTGTTTTTCCTTCTCTCTGTCCTAATCCTTCTCATAAGGAACGTTTGATGCACAACCTTGATGTTGTGCGTGCTCTTAAGTTTTATTTGCAGGCGACTAAGGATTTTCACCAGTCTTCTGCATTGTTTGTTTTTCTGGGAAACGCATGGGTCAGAAAGCTACTGCCACTTCTCTTTCTCTCTGGTTGAGAAGTATTATTCCTTTTGGCATATAAGACTGCTGGACAGCAGCCTCCTGAGAGAATCACGGCTCATTCTGCTAGGGCTGTTTCTTCTTCTTGGGCTTTCAAGAATGACTTGGTCTTCTTTGTACACTTTTTCAAAATTTTATAAATTTGATACTTTTGCCTCGGCGGAGGCTTCTTTTGGGAGAAAGATTTTGCAAGCGGTGGTGCCTTCTGTTTAAGTTACCTGTCTTGTCCCTCCCTAATCATCGGTGTCCTCTAGCTTGGGTATTGATTCCCAACAGTAATTGATGATTCCATGAACTCACCGTGTCTTAAGAAAGAAAACAAAATGTATGCTTACCTGATAAATTTATTTATTTCTAGACACGGTGAGTCCACGGCCCACCCTTAATTTCAGACAGTTTTTTTTTTATCTAAACCTCAGGCACCTCTACACCTTGTGGTGTTTCCTTTTCCTTCGGAAGTGATACTTAACAGCTTTGCTGTGGTGCTCTTTGCCTCCTCCTGCTGGCCTGGAGGGATATTCCACTACAGTAATTGATGATTCTGTGGACTCACTGAGGCCTAGTTATCAACGCGTCAACTTTCCAGCCTTCGCCGGCCCAATACGCCCGCCTAAGCTCGCCTACCATCGCCGCCACGGACTTGAAAAAATTTGCCTAAGTTATCAATAAATCTGTCAAAAAGCCGCGCACCAAGTACGGGGCGATGAGCAGCGGACTGTGATAGTTATCACTCATCCGATCTCGCTGCTCTTCGGCTTTTTTACAGCTTTATTGCTAGTCACTAAGCACCCACACTAACTACACTGTTCTACCCCCTATACCGCAACTCAATAAAGTTAACAAGAAATACAAAATTACCTGTAAAATAAATCCTAACCTAAGTTACAATTAAACCTAACACTACACTATCATTACATTAATTAAATAAATTAACTACAAATAACTACAATTAAATACAATTACATAAACTAACTAAAGTACAAAAAATAAAAAAAGCTAAGTTACAAAAAATAAAAAAAAAGTTACAAACATTTAAAAAATATTACAACAATTTTAAGCTAATTACACCTAATCTAAGCCCCCTAATAAAATAACAAAGCCCCCAAAAAAATTCCCTACCCTATTCTACATTAAAATAGTTCAAAGCTCTTTTACCTTACCAGCCCTTAAAAGGGCCTTTTGTGGGGCATGCCCCAAAGAAAACTGCTCTTTTGCCTGTAAAAGAAAAATACAACCCCCCCAACATTAAAACCCACCACCCACATACCCCTAATCTAACCCAAACCCCCCTTAAAAAAAACCTAACACTACCCCCCCCTGAAGATCATCCTACCTTGAGTCGTCTTCACTCAGCCGAGCCACCGATGGAACCGAAGAGGAGATCCGGAGCGGCAGAAGTGATCATCCAAGGGGCGCTGAAGAAGTCTTCCATCCAATGAAGTGATCCTCCAGGCGGCGCTGAAGAAGTCTTCCATCCGGGCGATGTCATCTTCCAAGCGGCGCTGAAGAAGTCTTCCATCCGGGCGATGTCATCTTCCAAGCGGGGTCTTCAATCTTCTTTCTTCAGGATCCATCTTCATCCCGCCGACGCGGAACATCCTTCTTTCCCGACGGACTACAGATGAATGAAGGCTCCTTTAATGGACGTCATCCAAGATGGCGTCCCTTCAATTCCGATTGGCTGATAGGATTCTATCAGCCAATCGGAATTAAGGTAGGAAAAATCTGATTGGCTGATTGAATCAGCCAATCAGATTGAAGTTCAATCCGATTGGCTGATCCAATCAGCCAATCAGATTGAGCTTGCATTCTATTGGCTGATCGGAACAGCCAATAGAATGCGAGCTCAATCTGATTGGCTTGGAAGATGACATCGCCCGGATGGAAGACTTCTTCAGCGCCGCCTGGAGGATCACTTCATCGGATGGAAGACTGCTTCAGCGCCCCTTGGAGGATCACTTCTGCCGCTCCGGATCTCCTCTTCGGTTCCATCGTTGGCTCGGCTGAGTGAAGACGACTCAAGGTAGGATGATCTTCAGGGGGGTAGTGTTAGGTTTTTTTAAGGGGAGTTTGGGTTAGATTAGGGGTATGTGGGTGGTGGGTTTTGATGTTGGGGGGGTTGTATTTTTCTTTTACAGGCAAAAGAGCAGTTTTCTTTGGGGCATGCCCCACAAAAGGCCCTTTTAAGGGCTGGTAAGGTAAAAGAGCTTTGAACTTTTTAAATGTAGAATAGGGTAGGGAATTTTTTTATTTTGGGGGGCTTTGTTATTTTATTAGGGGGCTTAGATTAGGTGTAATTAGCTTAAAATTGTTGTAATATTTTTTAAATGTTTGTAACTTTTTATTTTTATTTTTTGCAACTTAGCTTTTTTTTATTTTTTGTACTTTAGTTAGTTTATGTAATTGTATTTAATTGTAGTTATTTGTAGTTAATTTATTTAATTAATGTAATGATAGTGTAGTGTTAGGTTTAATTGTAACTTAGGTTAGGATTTATTTTACAGGTAATTTTGTATTTCTTTTAGCTAGGTAGTTATTAAATAGTTAATAACTATTTAATAACTATTCTAACTAGCTAAAATAAATACAAACTTACCTGTAAAATAAATATAAATCCTAAGATAGCTACAATGTAATTATTAATTATATTGTAGCTATCTTAGGGTTTATTTTACAGGTAAGTATTTAGTTTTAAATAGAAATAATTTATTAAAGTATAGTGTAGTGTTAGGTGTAATTGTAACTTAGGTTAGGATTTATTTTACAGGTACATTTCTGTTTATTTTAGCTAGGTAAGCTATTAAATAGTTAATAACTATTTAATAGCTATTGTACCTAGTTAAAATAAATTGAAATTTGCCTGTAAAATAAAAATAAATCCTAAAATAGCTACAATATAATTATTATTTATATTGTAGCTATCTTAGGGTTTATTTTAAAGGTAAGTATTTAGTTTTAAATAGGATTAATTTAGTTAATAATAGAAATATTATTTAGATTTATTTAATTAATATTTAAATTAGGGGGGTGTTAGGGTTAGACTTAGGGGTTAATCATTTTATTACAGTGGCGGCGGTGTAGGGGGGGCAGGATAGGGGTTAATAAATGTATTATAGGTGTAGGGGGGGCATATTAGGGGTTAATAAGTTTAATATAGGTTGCGGCGGGGTCCGGGAGTGGCGGTTTAGGGGTTAAACTATTTATTTAGTTGCGGCGAGGTCCGGGATCGGCAGGATAGGGGGTTAATACATTTATTATAGTTGCGGCGGGGTAGGGGGGACAGATTAGGGGTGTTTAGTCTCGGGGTACATGTTAGGGTGTTAGGTGCAGCAGCGAACTTGTACTTTCGCTATGGTCAGACTCCCATTGATTCCTATGGGATCCGCTGCCTCCAGGGCGGCGGATTGAAAACCAGGTACGCTGGGCCGGAAAAGTGCTGAGCGTACCTGCTAGTTTTTTGATAACTAGCAAAAGTAGTCAGATTGTGCCGCACTTGTGTGCGGAAAATCTGGAGTGACGTAAGAATCGATCTGTGTCGGACTGAGTCCGGCGGATCAAAGCTTACGTCACAAAATTCTACTTTTTCCGGTCTCTAGCCTTTGATAACTAAGGCGAATCAGCCTCGCCACAAATACGCTGCGGAATTCCAGCGTATTTGAGGTTGACGGCTTGATAACTACCCCCCATTGTGTCTAGAAATAAATAAATGTTTCAATTAAGCATACATTTTGTTTTTCTTTTTACTCAGTATTTCCAAGAGGAATTTAATGCATAATTTAAATTTGCATTTTGCAGAGTATAAATTTGAATGCGTATTATGAATACAAATTATAATGCATACTGTAATTTGAAATTGTTACTTTATACTTAATATTAATTTATAAATTCTGTAATGTTTCACGTTTTCTATCTCTTTCATATGCCCAGTTGTGGCAGTGAGCAATTTGGAGCAGGTTTCTGTTGAGTATAATGGCAAAGAAACTACAGCTACTTAGTGGCTGAATTGACCGCAGTCTATGTATAAAAATAACTATGGCAGAGCAAAATCTAGCTTGGTTTTATACATTGCATGCTACAAAGCTGCATGCCAGAAAGCCATAGATAATAGGATTATGTAGACTGCATAGCATCCATGTTGGTGGTGTTAGAATTTGATTGGTTGCATAACTGGCCTTGGCAGAGAACAGCCAGATTTCCTGTATGAAAACAAGAGGTGTAGACAGAATTGCAATAGGTAAACATTGCTAACACTTAATTACTTTGTTCCTTCAATTAAAAAAATAAATAAAATATAAACATACAACAGAAATCAATTGTGTAGCAAAAAGACTGAACACTGCTGAGAATGCAGTCAGAAGTGACCTCTGTTGATGAGAATGTTTTCAATAAGTTAGACTTAAAGGGACAGCTAAGTTTACATCACAAAGGAATATGAAACTCACATTTTTTTCCTTTAGTATTCAGATAGAGCATGCAATTTTAAGAAACTTTCTAATTTACTCCTATAAGCCGTTTTTATCTTCATTCTCTTGCTATCTTTATTTGAAAAGCAGGAATGTAAGCTTAGAAGCCGACCCATTATTAGTTCAGCATCTGGGTAGCGCTTGCTGATTGTTGGTTAAATGTGAATCATGAAAGATGTGTGTGTCTTTGTGTGTATTTTTTATAGAAAAAATGGCACTTTATTGTATTAATAATAAATCTAAATAAAATAACTGTACCCCTATGTTTTAAAAAAAAAAACTTTATGCTGCTCGTTTTAATACATTTCCTTTAGTTTTAAATCTATGAATTTATTTGCTATAAAATATTTGTTTGTTTATGTGGAGTTTTATAAGGATTGAAGTGATTGTAAATCTTGCGTATGCCACAAAGTATATTTCAATTTGTCACCCCTTAACTAGCATATTCGCATGGTTTATTTATTTTTTTTTTGCCTTTTATTGTTTAGATATGTCAATTTCTCACCTGTCAATCAAATTTCGCTAGACCGTCCTCACCGTTTCAGAAATCATAGACTAAGTGACGTTGACAAAGGGTAACCTCTGTAACGTCACAGTACGCGCAGATGTAATCTTCTATAACTAACATTTCTGCCCACTGTTGATGCATGCTCTAGTAACAGCTCACTGTCCGTATGCTCAGGTTTTCGCACAGACATATGTAAACTATGAAGTGTCTACTTTTTTGTGAGTAAGAAACTTGCCTAGGAAGAAATGCGCATGTCTGGTATCGTGAACGCACATGGTGACGACTGCTGTTTGATTACCATGACGCGACACGGACTTCTGCGCATGCACAGTAAGGAGGGAAAATAACGCTAATAGAAAAGACCTGTTAACTGACTTGCATCAAAATAGGGCTAATGCGATGCAGTCGTAGAAAAAAAAAAATAGTGTTTAGAGCATGGATGGCGGATACACGGCACTGTATTGTATATTACTTGGCATATAATTAAATTTGAAAGGTATGTTTAAAAAAAAAAAAAGTTTATATTAAATGATTTACTTTATGATGGAAGTTAGTAATATTTCAGGGTTTACCATCACTTTAAACGGATAGTAAAGACCAAATTAAACTTTCATGATTCAGATAGGGCATGTCATTTTAACAACTTTCTAATTTACTTTTATTTTCAAATTTGATTTGTTCTCTTGGTATTCTTAGTTGAAAGCTAAACCTAGGAAGGCCCATATGTTAATTTCTAAGCCCTTGAAGGTCGCCTCTTATCTGAATGATTTTTTTAGTTTTTCACAGCTAGAAGGCATTAGTTAATGTGTTTCATATTAAATAACATTGTGCTCATGCGCGTGGAGTTATTTAAGAGTCAGCACTAATTGCCTGAAATGGAAGTCTGTCAAAAGATCTGAGATAAGGGGCAGTCTGCAAAGACTTAGATACAAGGTAATTACAGAGGTAAAAAGTGTATTAATATAACTGTGTTGGTTATGCAAAACTGGGGAATGGGTAATAAAGGGATTATCTATCTTTTTAAACAATAACATTGGTGTTTACTATCCCTTTAACCCTTTAGTGACAGGGTGAAAGTGCCTACATCGGAACACCTGTTCTGAAGTAGACACATTGAAACTATTTCAATTATTGGATCGCATCTGGGGGGCGTCCCTACAACCCTAGGAACGCCCTCCAGACCGCGATCAAGTCCTAGAAGCACAGAAGGCTTCAGGACAGCCGTTTGTTATAACGTTCTATTCCGTCATAACGGCTTTAAAGCCTAGTGTAATTATGACGGAATAGAACGGCATAACGACATTAAAAGGTTAATATAAGTTATGAAGTAGGTTTTTCCTTGTTTTGTGCACAATAACCATCAAACACTTGCGTGTATCTCTTTAAATGGGTATTGTAATTAGTTCTCTTTACATTTTAAAGGGACATATAAGTAAGTCAAAATTAAACTTTTAAGACAAACTTTCAATTTAGTTATTTTAGCAAACTTACTTTGTTCTCTCCTTTGTTAAAAAGCATACGTGGATAGGCTTGGGAGCGACAGTGCTCTTCTGGGAGCTAGCTTCTTATTAGTGACTACACACATGCTTCTAGTCATTGGCTCCCATTAGCTCGTGCATTGCTGCTTTGGTGCTGACTGTAACTGTTAGAGCACTTTTTTATTACACAGTAAATGACATTTAACACATGATATCATTTTATTCTTTCCTTTGTGTTCTGTTTACTTGTTTGCTATTAATAGGATTTGTTCTTTCCTGCAGGATGGCGTGCAGGGCTGGCATTCATCACTGTGATGTTTGGCTTCGGAATGGTTTGGTACCTTCGTGTTGAGACCTACACTCCGGGGTAAGTATTCATTCTGTTACTACTAACCTCTTTATTACTCACCTTCATAAAGGAACAAGATGGCTTTAACTGTAATCTACTGTGCAGCTTTTATTATGAAAGGACAGTGCTTATATCATTAAAGGGACGTGAAACCAAAAGGTTGTGATTCAGACAGAACAAACCATTTTAAAAAAATTACAATGTACTTCTATTATGCAAGTTGTTTTGTTCCCATGTTGTTCTGTGTTTGAGATACCTAGGTAGCATCTGGTGCACTACATGACAGGTAATAGTGTTGTTATCTAGTGACCTTGCAAAACTGCTACCATACAGTGCTCCAGAAATGGGACGGCTCCTAAGCTTTACATCCCTGCTTTTCAACAAAACATACTAAGAGAATGAAGACAAAGTGATAATAGGAGTAAATTAGAAACTTGTTTAAAATTGCTGCTCTGTCTGAATCATGAAAAAAAAATGGGTTTCCTATTCCTTTAAAGTGACATGAAACCCAAATATTTTCTTTCAGAATTCAGATAGAGCAGCAATTTTAAGCAAGTTTCTAATTTACTCCTATTATCAATTCGTCTTCATTCTCTTGGAATCTTTATTTGCAAAAGCAGGAATGTTAGTTTAGGACCCGGTCCATTTTTGGTTCAGCACCTGGGTAGCGCTTGCTGATTGCAGTGTTAATTTGATTTAGTCTTAGTTTTAGTTTTTTTACTAAAATGCCATTTTAGTTTTAGTCGTATTTTAGTCATCTGAAGTGTTTTAGTTTTAGTCGTATTTTAGTCATCTGAAGTGTTTTAGTTTTAGTCGTATTTTAGTCATCTGAAGTGTTTTAGTTTTAGTCGTATTTTAGTCATCTGAAGTGTTTTAGTTTTAGGCGTGTTTTAGTCATCTGAAGTGTTTTAGTTTTAGGCGTGTTTTAGTCATCTGAAGTGTTTTAGTTTTAGGCGTGTTTTAGTCATCTGAATTGTTTTAGTTTTAGGCGTGTTTTAATCATCTGAAGTGTTTTAGTTTTAGGCGTATTTAGTCATCTGAATTGTTTTAGTTTTAGGCGTATTTTAGTCATCTGAATTGTTTTAGTTTTAGGCGTGTTTTAGTCATCTGAATTGTTTTAGTTTTAGGCGTGTTTTAATCATCTGAATTGTTTTAGTTTTAGTTGTATTTTAGTCATCTGAATTGTTTTAGTTTTAGGCGTATTTAGTCATCTGAATTGTTTTAGTTTTAGGCGTGTTTTAGTCATCTGAATTGTTTTAGGCGTATTTAGTCATCTGAATTGTTTTAGTTTTAGCCGTATTTTAGTCATCTGAAGTGTTTTAGTTTTAGTCGTATTTTAGTCATCTGAATTGTTTTAGTTTTAGCCGTATTTTAGTCATCTGAAGTGTTTTAGTTTTAGTCGTATTTTAGTCATCTGAAGTGTTTTAGTTTTAGTCGTATTTTAGTCATCTGAATTGTTTTAGTTTTAGCCGTATTTTAGTCATCTGAAGTGTTTTAGTTTTAGTCGTATTTTAGTCATCTGAAGTGTTTTAGTTTTAGGCGTATTTAGTCATCTGAATTGTTTTAGTTTTAGGCGTGTTTTAGTCATCTGAATTGTTTTAGTTTTAGTCGTATTTTAGTCATCTGAATTGTTTTAGTTTTAGGCGTGTTTTAGTCATCTGAATTGTTTTAGTTTTAGGCGTGTTTTAATCATCTGAATTGTTTTAGTTTTAGTTGTATTTTAGTCATCTGAATTGTTTTAGTTTTAGGCGTATTTAGTCATCTGAATTGTTTTAGTTTTAGGCGTGTTTTAGTCATCTGAATTGTTTTAGGCGTATTTAGTCATCTGAATTGTTTTAGTTTTAGCCGTATTTTAGTCATCTGAAGTGTTTTAGTTTTAGTCGTATTTTAGTCATCTGAATTGTTTTAGTTTTAGCCGTATTTTAGTCATCTGAAGTGTTTTAGTTTTAGTCGTATTTTAGTCATCTGAAGTGTTTTAGTTTTAGTCGTATTTTAGTCATCTGAATTGTTTTAGTTTTAGGCGTGTTTTAGTCATCTGAATTGTTTTAGTTTTAGGCGTGTTTTAGTCATCTGAATTGTTTTAGTTTTAGTCGTATTTTAGTCATCTGAATTGTTTTAGTTTTAGTCTTATTTAGTCATCTGATTTGTTTTAGTTTTAGTCGTATTTTAGTCATCTGAATTGTTTTAGTTTTAGGCGTATTTAGTCATCTGAAGTGTTTTAGTTTTAGGCGTGTTTTAGTCATCTGAATTGTTTTAGTTTTAGTCGTATTTTAGTCATCTGAATTGTTTTAGTTTTAGGCGTATTTAGTCATCTGAATTGTTTTAGTTTTTGTCGTATTTTAGTCATCTGAATTGTTTTAGTTTTAGTCTTATTTAGTCATCTGAATTGTTTTAGTTTTAGTCGTGTTTTAGTCATCTGAATTGTTTTAGTTTTAGCCGTATTTTAGTCATCTGAATTGTTTTAGTCGTATTTAGTCATCTGAATTGTTTTAGTTTTAGGCGTATTTTAGTCATCTGAATTGTTTTAGTCGTGTTTTAGTCATCTGAATTGTTTTAGTTTTAGTTGTATTTTAGTCATCTGAATTGTTTTAGTTTTAGGCGTGTTTTAGTCATCTGAATTGTTTTAGTTTTAGGCGTATTTAGTCATCTGAATTGTTTTAGTTTTAGGCGTGTTTTAGTCATCTGAATTGTTTTCATTTTAGTCGTATTTTAGTCATCTGAATTGTTTTAGTTTTAGGCGTATTTAGTCATCTGAATTGTTTTAGTTTTAGGTGTGTTTTAGTCATCTGAATTGTTTTCGTTTTAGTCGTATTTTAGTCATCTGAATTGTTTTAGTTTTAGTCGTATATTAGTCATCTGAATTGTTTTAGTTTTAGTCGTATTTTAGTCATCTGAATTGTTTTAGTCGTATTTAGTCATCTGAATTGTTTTAGTTTTAGGCGTATTTTAGTCATCTGAATTGTTTTAGTTGTATTTTAGTCATCTGAATTGTTTTAGTTTTAGTCGAATTTTAGTCATCTGAATAGTTTTAGTTGTATTTTATTCATCTGAATTGTTTTAGTTTTAGTTGTATTTTAGTCATCTGAAGTGTTTTAGTTTTAGTCGTATTTTAGTAATCTGAATCGTTTTAGTTTTAGCCGTATTTTAGTCATCTGACTTGTTTTAGTTTTAGTCATATTTTAATCAACTGAATTGTTTTAGTTTTAGTCGTATTTTAGTCATCTGACTTGTTTTAGTCGTATTTTAGTCATCTGGCTTGTTTTAGTTTTAGTCGTATTTTAGTCATCTGAATTGTTTTAGTTTTAGGCGTATTTAGTCATCTGAAGTGTTTTAGTTTTAGGCGTGTTTTAGTCATCTGAATTGTTTTAGTTTTAGTCGTATTTTAGTCATCTGAATTGTTTTAGTTTTAGGCGTATTTAGTCATCTGAATTGTTTTAGTTTTAGTCGTATTTTAGTCATCTGAATTGTTTTAGTTTTAGTCTTATTTAGTCATCTGAATTGTTTTAGTTTTAGTCGTGTTTTAGTCATCTGAATTGTTTTAGTTTTAGCCGTATTTTAGTCATCTGAATTGTTTTAGTCGTATTTAGTCATCTGAATTGTTTTAGTTTTAGGCGTATTTTAGTCATCTGAATTGTTTTAGTCGTGTTTTAGTCATCTGAATTGTTTTAGTTTTAGTTGTATTTTAGTCATCTGAATTGTTTTAGTTTTAGGCGTGTTTTAGTCATCTTAATTGTTTTAGTTTTAGGCGTATTTAGTCATCTGAATTGTTTTAGTTTTAGGCGTGTTTTAGTCATCTGAATTGTTTTCATTTTAGTCGTATTTTAGTCATCTGAATTGTTTTAGTTTTAGGCGTATTTAGTCATCTGAATTGTTTTAGTTTTAGGTGTGTTTTAGTCATCTGAATTGTTTTCGTTTTAGTCGTATTTTAGTCATCTGAATTGTTTTAGTTTTAGTCGTATATTAGTCATCTGAATTGTTTTAGTTTTAGTCGTATTTTAGTCATCTGAATTGTTTTAGTCGTATTTAGTCATCTGAATTGTTTTAGTTTTAGGCGTATTTTAGTCATCTGAATTGTTTTAGTTGTATTTTAGTCATCTGAATTGTTTTAGTTTTAGTCGAATTTTAGTCATCTGAATAGTTTTAGTTGTATTTTATTCATCTGAATTGTTTTAGTTGTATTTTAGTCATCTGAAGTGTTTTAGTTTTAGTCGTATTTTAGTAATCTGAATCGTTTTAGTTTTAGCCGTATTTTAGTCATCTGACTTGTTTTAGTTTTAGTCATATTTTAATCAACTGAATTGTTTTAGTTTTAGTCGTATTTTAGTCATCTGACTTGTTTTAGTCGTATTTTAGTCATCTGGCTTGTTTTAGTTTTAGTCGTATTTTAGTCAACTGACTAGTTTTAGTTGTATTTTAGTCATCTGAAGTGTTTTAGTTTTAGCTGTATTTTAGTCATCTGACTTGTTTTAGTTTTAGTCGTATTTTAGTCATCTGACTTGTTTTAGTTTTAGTCATATTTTAGTCAACTGAATTGTTTTAGTTTTAGTCGTATTTTAGTCATCTGAATCGTTTTAGTCGTATTTTAGTCATCTGACTTGTTTTAGTTTTAGTCATATTTTAGTCAACTGAATTGTTTTAGTTTTAGTCGTATTTTAGTCATCTGACTTGTTTTAGTCGTATTTTGGTCATCTGAATTGTTTTAGTCGTATTTTAGTCATCTGAATTGTTCTAGTTTTAGTCGTATTTTAGTCATCTGAATTGTTTTAGTTGTATTTTAGTCATCTGAATTATTTTAGTTTTAGTTGTATTTTAGTCATCTGAATTGTTTTAGTTTAAGTCGTATTTTAGTCATCTGAATTGTTTTAGTTTTTGTTGTATTTTAGTCATCTGACTTGTTTTAGTTTAAGTCATATTTTAGTCATCTGAATTGTTTTAGTTTTTGTTGTATTTTAGTCATCTGACTTGTTTTAGTTTAAGTCGTATTTTAGTCATCTGAAGTGTTTTAGTTTTAGTCGTATTTTAGTAATCTGAATTGTTTTAGTTTTAGTTGTATTTTAGTTATCTGAAGTGTTTTAGTTTTAGTTGTATTTTAGTCTTCTGAAGTGTTTTAGTTTTAGTCGTATTTTAGTCATCTGAATTGTTTTAGTTTTAGTCGTATTTTAGTCATCTGAATTGTTTTAGTTTTAGCCGTATTTTAGTAATCTGAATTGTTTTAGTTTTAGCCGTATTTAGTCATCTGAATCGTTTTAGTTTTAGTCGTATTTTAGTAATCTGAATCATTTTAGTTTTAGCTGTATTTTAGTCATCTGAATTGTTTTAGTTTTAGTCGTATTTTAGTCATCTGACTTGTTTTATTTTTAGTCGTATTTTAGTCATCTGAATTGTTTTAGTTTTAGTCGTATTTTAGTGATCTCAATTGCTTTAGTTTTAGTCGTATTTTAGTAATCTGAATCATTTTAGTTTTAGCCGTATTTCTCTTGTTAAGTGTATCCAGTCCACGGATCATCCATTACTTGTGGGATATTCTCCTTCCCAACAGGAAGTTGCAAGAGGATCACCCACAGCAGAGCTGCTATATAGCTCCTCCCCTCACTGCCATATCCAGTCATTCTCTTGCAACTCTCAACAAAGATGGATGTAGTAAGAGGAGAGTGGTGTATTATAGTTAGTTTTTTAACTTCAATCAAAAGTTTGTTATTTTTAAATGGTACCGGAGTGTACTGTTTCATCTCAGGCAGCATTCGAAGAAGAATCTACCTGTGATTTCTATGATCTTAGCAGAAGTAACTAAGATCCTTTGCTGTTCTCACATATTCTGAGGAGTGAGGTAACTTCAGAGGGGGAATGGCGTGCAGGTTTTCCTGTAATAAGGTATGTGCAGTTAACATATTTCTAGGGATGGAATTTGCTAGAAAAATGCTGCTGATACCGGATTAATGTAAGTTAAGCCTTAAATGCAGTGATAGTGACTGGTATCAGGCTTATTAACAGAGATACATACTCTTATAAAAGTGTAATATAAAACATTTGCTATCATGTTAATCGTTTTTATATATGTTTGATGACAAAACTTATTGGGGCCTAGTTTTTTTTTTTCCACATGGCTGGCTTGATTTTTGCCTAGAAACAGGCTTTCCACTGTTGCAATATGAGTGGGAAGGGCCTATTTTAGTGCTTTTCTGTGCAGATAAAAATACTGACAGAGACGTTCAGCTTCCCTCTGCATGATACAGGACATCTCTGAAGGGCTCAAAAGGCTTCAAAGTCGTGTTTGAGGAGGGTAACAATCACAGTAGACTGTGGCAGTTGTTGTGAATGTGTTTAAAAAACGTTTTTGTCATTTATTATTCTGTTTTTGTTATTAAGGGGTTAATCATCCATTTGCAAGTGGGTGCAATGCTCTGCTGACTTGTTACATACACTGTAAAAATGTTGTTAGTGTAACTGCCTTTTTTCACTGTTATTTCAAATTTTGTCAAAATTTGTTTCTCTTAAAGGCACAGTAACGTTTTTTTATATTGCTTGTTAACTTGCTTTAAAGTGTTTTCCAAGCTTGCTAGTCTCATTGCTATTCTGTACAAACATGTCTGAAACAGAGGATACTTGTTCATTATGTTTAAAAGCCATGGTGGAGCCCCATAGGAGAATGTGTACTAAATGTATTGATTTCACCTTAAACAGTAAAGATCAGTCTTTATCTATAAAAGAATTGTCACCAGAGGGGTCTGTCGAGGGGGAAGTTATGCCGACTAACTCTCCCCACGTGTTGGACCCTTCGCCTCCCGCTCAAGGGACGCACGCTAATATGGCGCCAAGTACATCAGGGACGCCCATAGCGATTACTTTGCAGGACATGGCTGCAATCATGAATAATACCCTGTCAGAGGTATTATCCAGATTGCTTGAATTGAGGGGCAAGCGCGATAGCTCTGGGGTTAGACGAGATACAGAGCTGTTTAGATGCTGTAAGATCCATGTCTGATACTGCGTCACAATATGCAGAACCTGAGGACGGAGAGCTTCAGTCTGTGGGTGACGTCTCTGAATCGGGGAGACCTGATTCAGAGATTTCTAATTTTAAATTTAAGCTTGAGAACCTCCGTGTATTGCTTGGGGAGGTATTAGCTGCTCTGAATGACTGTGACACAATTGCAGTGCCAGAGAAATTGTGTAGGCTGGATAAATACTATGCAGTGCCAGTGAGTACTGATGTTTTTCCTATACCTAAAAGGCTTACAGAAATTATTAGTAAGGAGTGGGATAGGCCCGGTGTGCCATTTTCCCCACCTCCTATGTTTAGAAAAATGTTTCCAATAGATGCCACTACACGGGACTTATGGCAGACTGTCCCTAAGGTGGAGGGAGCAGTTTCTACTTTAGCAAAGCGTACCACTATCCCGGTTGAGGACAGTTGTGCTTTTTCAGATCCAATGGATAAAAAATTAGAGGGTACCTTAAGAAAATGTTTATTCAACAAGGTTTTATTTTACAGCCCCTTGCATGCATTGCGCCTGTCACTGCTGCGGCGGCATTCTGGTTTGAGGCCCTGGAAGAGGCCATCCATACAGCTCCATTGACTGAAATTGTTGACAAGCTTAGAACTCTTAAGCTAGCTAACTCATTTGTTTCTGATGCCATTGTTCATTTGACTAAACTAACGGCTAAGAATTCCGGATTCGCCATCCAGGCGCGTAGGGCGCTATGGCTCAAATCCTGGTCAGCTGATGTGACTTCAAAGTCTAAATTACTCAACATTCCTTTCAAGGGGCAGACTTTATTTGGGCCTGGTTTGAAAGAAATTATTGCTGACATTACTGGAGGTAAGGGTCATACCCTTCCTCAGGACAGGGCCAAATCAAAGGCCAAACAGTCTAATTTTCGTGCCTTTCGAAATTTCAAGGCAGGTGCAGCATCAACTTCTTCTGCTTCAAAACAAGAGGGAACTTTTGTTCAATCCAAGCAGGCCTGGAAACCTAACCAGTCCTGGAACAAGGGCAAGCAGGCCAGAAAGCCTGCTGCTGCCTCTAAGACAGCATGAAGGAGCGGCCCCCTATCCGACAACGGATCTAGTAGGGGGCAGACTCTCTCTTCGCCCAGGCGTGGGCAAGAGATGTTCAGGATCCCTGGGTGTTGGAGATCATATCTCAGGGATATCTTCTGGACTTCAAAGCTTCTCCTCCACAAGGGAGATTTCACCTTTCAAGATTATCTGCAAACCAGATAAAGAAAGAGGCATTCCTAAGCTGCGTACAAGATCTCCTTGTAATGGGAGTGATCCATCCAGTTCCACGGACGGAACAAGGACAGGGGTTTTATTCAAATCTTTTTGTGGTTCCCAAAAAAGAGGGAACCTTCAGACCAATTTTGGATTTAAAGATTCTAAACAAAAAAAAAACATTTTACCCATGATCCAAGAGGGTCAGTACATGACCACAGTGGACTTAAAGGATGCCTACCTTCACATTCCGATTCGCAAGAATCATCATCAGTTCCTGAGGTTTGCCTTTCTAGACAGGCATTACCAATTTTGCTCTTCCATTCGGGTTGGCTACAGCCCCAAGAATTTTTACAAAGGTTCTGGGCTCACTTCTGGCGGTCCTAAGACCGCGAGGCATAGCGGTGGCTCCTTACCTGGACGATATCCTGATACAGGCGTCAAGCTTTCAAATTGCCAAATCTCATACAGAGATAGTTCTGGCATTCCTGAGGTCGCATGGGTGGAAAGTGAACGAAGAAAAGAGTTCTCTATCTCCTCTCACGAGGGTTTCCTTCCTCGGGACTCTTAATAGATTCTGTAGAAATGAAAATTTACCTGACGGAGTCCAGGTTATCAAAACTTCTAAATGCTTGCCGTGTTCTTCACTCCATTCCGCGCCCCACGGTGGCTCAGTGCATGGAAGTAATCGGCTTAATGGTAGCGGCGATGGACATAGTGCCATTCGCGCGCCTGCATCTCAGACCGCTGCAATTATGCATGCTCAGTCAGTGGAATGGGGATTACACAGATTTGTCCCCTCTACTAAATCTGGATCAGGAAACAAGAGATTTTCTTCTGTGGTTATCTCGGGCCCATCTGTCCAAGGGTATGACCTTTCGCAGACCAGATTGGACAATTGTAACAACAGATGCCAGCCTTCTAGGTTGGGGTGCAGTCTGGAACTCCCTGAAGGCTCAGGATTCATGGACTCAGGAGGAGAAACTCCTCCCAATAAATATTCTTGAGTTAAGAGCAATATTCAATTCTCTTCTGGCTTGGCCTCAGCTAGCAACACTGAGGTTCATCAGATTTCAGTCGGACAATATCATGACTGTGGCTTACATCAACCATCAAGGGGGAACCAGGAGTTCCCTAGCGATGTCAGAAGTCTCCAAGATAATTCGCTGGGCAGAGACTCACTCTTGCCACCTCTCAGCGATCCATATCCCAGGTGTAGAGAACTGGGAGGCGGATTTTCTAAGTCGTCAGACATTTCATCCGAGGGAATGGGAACTCCATCCGGAGGTGTTTGCTCAATTGGTTCTCCGTTGGGGCAAACCAGAATTGGATCTCATGGCGTCTTGCCAGAACGCCAAGCTTCCTTGTTACAGATCCAGGTCCAGGGACCCAGAAGCCGCACTGATAGATGCTCTAGCAGCACCTTGGTTCTTCAACCTAGCTTATGTGTTTCCACCGTTTCCTCTGCTCCCTCGTCTGATTTCCAAAATCAAACAGGAAAGAGCATCGGTGATATTGATAGCAATAGACAAAACGAAATGGATGGCGCTGGTCTTGCAGAATGATAAGTTTCTGATAATAGATAGAAATGGACTTGATGTGCAAGTTAAAATCTGTTGCAATAATGTGCAGCATCATACAAACTGTTACTTGTTTTTATCGTCTTTTATTGCTCTTGAAAAAGACGCTTAAGCGTTGAAACGCGTAGAGCTACAATAAACCATTTTTTATCTTACTACTTGGCAATTATTTCGCTGTGACGAGCCGGACTTGCTATTTTGGATAAGTAAGTTACTACTTGTTTCTTCAATTTAAAGTTTCGTTTTACTGCTGATGAGGTTCCAATCCTTTTCCAGCCCCTTGTTGAAAACCTCCTTGTTGTTGCCTTTGGAGAGGGACATATTACAGAGTGATATACCATAGAAGCAGGACTCACGTTACTTAAGGAGTGAGTATATTGCACATTATTGCAACAGATTTTAACTTGCACATCAAGTCCATTTCTATCTATTATCAGAAACTTATCATTCTGCAAGACCAGCGCCATCCATTTCGTTTTGTCTATTGCTTATACAGTCCTTGGGGAGAGACTGAGGAAGGGCAGCGGTCACTTTATTTAACAAGGAGAGTATTGTTTTTAGTACATTGTGTTGAGCATATTCTTTGTTAACATCTATTTGTTTGCTACACACATTTTTGCACAGTGATATTGATAGCGCCTGCGTGGCCACGCAGGACCTGGTATGCAGACCTAGTGGACATGTCATCCTTTCCACCATGGACTCTGCCTCTGAGACAAGACCTTCTAATACAAGGTCCTTTCAATCATCCGAATCTACTTTCTCTGAGACTGACTGCATGGAGATTGAACGCTTGATCCTATCAAAGCGTGGCTTCTCTGAGTCAGTAATTGATACCTTAATACAGGCACGAAAGCCTGTCACCAGGAAAATTTACCACAAGATATGGCGTAAATATCTTCATTGGTGTGAATCCAAGAATTACTCATGGAGTAGGGTTAGGATTCCTAGGATATTGTCCTTCCTCCAAGAGGGTTTGGACAAAGGATTATCAGCTAATTCTTTAAAGGGACAGATTTCTGCTATGTCTTATTCTTTTACACAAGCGTCTGGCAGAAGTTCCAGACGTTCAGGCATTTTGTCAGGCTTTAGTTAGAATTAAGAAATACCTGTTATACTATGCAAGCGTAACTCTAGGGGGCGCTAGAAGAAATATATAAAACAATCTGTAGGATAATACTGAAGTATAGTAAAAACAATAAAAACTTAAAAATAATATAAAATGATCAGATAATAATGTATAGAGACAAAATAATAATGACAATTACAGAAAAAATGAGACATGGACTCTCATCAAATGTGATGAGATCAATATAAACAGAAAATGCAGCTTAAAACAATATATAATAAATAAATAGTATTAAGTCTCTAATAAGTTCTTATCTGTATATGATATTGATACTCAGGCAGTCCCAAGATTAGGAGGGCACTTCAGAGGTTTATTAGTCCTCCTGGGTAGCACATATATAAGATTCTCCCTTAGATCCAGAAGTCGGCTCCTTGTCACAAAACCAGTCTGGGTAAATACTCTCTCTGTGCAAAGAAAATCACAAAGACAAGGGCGCCTCCTCGTGTGATATAGTTTGGACAAATGTAAAAATAGGTGAATACAGATTTTATACTCACAAGTAAAGCAGCACTCTGTTGTGCTTATAGAGGCAGACTGGGAGTTCACAGTGTCCCAGTTCACTGACCAAGGCAGTGCAACAAATCACTCCAGGGTAGATTTCAATCAAGCTCAGGCTCTCAGCAAAGAGTTAAAATACCATAGTTTAATGGTGCAGTAAAATACAATATAAAATGTCACAAATGTGACCGTAACAATGGATAAACAAGCAACTAGTTTCTCAGATCTCTGTCTGTTTCCTCTGGCTTCTATCCAAAGACTGAGAGCTCTGGCTTATAAATGCTAAATGACCACTCTAAGAGTGAAACATAACCACACCTATTCAGGTTCTTGGTTCTTAAAGTTCTTCAAGGGGTTCCGTTTGAACCCCTTCATTTTATTGATATCAAACTTCTTTCATGGAAAGTTCTTTTTCTGATGGCTATTTCCTCGGCTCGAAGAGTCTCGGAGTTATCTGCCTTACATTGTGATTCTCCTTATCTGATCTTTCATTCAGATAAAGTTGTTCTGCGTACAAAACCTGGGTTTTTACCTAAGGTGGTTTCTAACAAGAATATTAATCAAGAGATTGTTGTTCCATCATTATGTCCTAAACCTTCTTCAAGAAGGAATGTCTTTTGCATAATCTAGACATGGTCCGTGCCTTGAAGTTTTACTTACAGGCTACTAAAGATTTTCGCCAAACATCTAACCTGTTTGTTGTTTCTCTGGACAGAGGAGAGGTCAGAAGGCCTCGGCAACCTCTCTTTCTTTTTGGCTTCGGAGTATAATCCGTTTAGCCTATGAGACTGCTGGACAGCAGCCTCCTGAAAGGATTATAGCTCATTCTACTAGAGCTGTGGCTTCCACCTGGGCCTTTAAAAATGAGGACTCTGTTGAACAGATTTGCAAGGCTACAACTTGGTCTTCCCTTCATACTTTTTCCAAATTTTACAAATTTGATACTTTTGCTTCTTCGGAGGCTGTTTTTGGGAGAAAGGTTCTACAGGCAGTGGTTCCTTCCGTTTAAGTTCCTGCCTTGTCCCTCCCATCATCCGTGTACTTTAGCTTTGGTATTGGTATCCCACAAGTAATGGATTATCCGTGGACTGGATACACTTAACAAGAGAAAACATAATTTATGCTTACCTGATAAATTTATTTCTTTTGTAGTGTATCCAGTCCACGGCCCGCCCTGTCCTTTTCAGGCAGGTCTACATTTTAATTAAACTACAGTCACCACTGCACCTTATAGTTTCTCCTTTCTCGGCTTGTTTCGGTCGAATGACTGGATATGGCAGTGAGGGGAGGAGCTATATAGCAGCTCTGCTGTGGGTGATCCTCTTGCAACTTCCTGTTGGGAAGGAGAATATCCCACAAGTAATGGATGATCCGTGGACTGGATACACCACAAGAGAAATAAATTTATCAGGTAAGCATAAATTATGTTTTTAGTCATCTGAATCGTTTTAGTTTTAGTCGTATTTTAGTCATCTGAAATGTTTTAGTTTTAGTCATATTTTAGTCATCTGACTTGTTTTAGTCGTATTTTAGTCATCTGAATTGTTTTAGTTTTAGTCGTATTTTAGTCATCTGAATTGTTTTAGTTTTAGTCGTATTTTAGGCATCTGACTTGTTTTAGTCGTATTTTAGTCATCTGAATTGTTTTAGTTTTAGTCGTATTTTGGTCATCTGACTTGTTTTAGTCGCATTTTTGTGATCTGAATTGTTTTAGTTTTAGTTGTATTTTAGTCATCTGAATTGTTTTAGTTTTAGTTGTATTTTAGTCATCTGAATTGTTTTAGTTTTAGTCGTATTTTAGTCATCTGAATTGTTGTTTTAGTTGTATTTTAGTCATCTGAATTGTTTTAGTTTTAGTTGTATTTTAGTCATCCGAATTGTTTTAGCTTTAGTCTTATTTTAGTCATCTGAATTGTTTTAGTTGTATTTTAGTCATCTGAATCGTTTTAATTTTAGCCGTATTTTAGTCATCTGAATCGTTTTAGTTGTATTTTAGTCGTATTTTAGTCATCTGAATTGTTTTAGTTTTAGTCGTATTTTGGTCATCTGACTTGTTTTAGTCGCATTTTTGTGATCTGAATTGTTTTAGTTTTAGTTGTATTTTAGTCATCTGAATTGTTTTAGTTTTAGTTGTATTTTAGTCATCTGAATTGTTTTAGTTTTAGTCGTATTTTAGTCATCTGAATTGTTGTTTTAGTTGTATTTTAGTCATCTGAATTGTTTTAGTTTTAGTTGTATTTTAGTCATCCGAATTGTTTTAGCTTTAGTCTTATTTTAGTCATCTGAATTGTTTTAGTTGTATTTTAGTCATCTGAAGTGTTTTAGTTTTAGTCGTATTTTAGTCATCTGAATTGTTTTAGTTTTAGTTGTATTTTAGTCATCTGAATTGTTTTAGTTTTAGTCGTATTTTAGTCATCTGAATCGTTTTAATTTTAGCCGTATTTTAGTCATCTGAATCGTTTTAGTTGTATTTTAGTCATCTGAATTGTTTTAGTTTTAGTTGTATTTTAGTCATCTGAATTGTTTTAGTTGTATTTTAGTCATCTGAATTGTTTTAGTTTTAGTCGTATTTTAGTCATCTGACTTGTTTTAGTTTTAGTTGTATTTTAGTCATCTGAAATGTTTTAGTTTTAGTCGTATTTTAGTCATCTGAATTGTGTTAGTTTTAGTTGTATTTTAGTCATCTGAATTGTTTTAGTTTTAGTCGTATTTTAGTCATCTGAATTGTTTGTTTTAGTTGTATTTTAGTCATCTGAATTGTTTTAGTTTTAGTCGTATTTTAGTCATCTGAATTGTTTTAGATTTATAGCACATAAACACACAATGCAGTTAAAGCACTGAATGTGATAAAGGTACACTGTGAACGTAATGCCGTGTAAAAAGCAGTGTTGTGATATTCCCACTTGCAATACTAGTTGATTGTTTTATACACAGTGAACTCTGTAATATCCCAATGTCTTATGTGATTGCAATGACTATAAAAACTGCTGTTAAAAGGTATACTCAGCAATATAACAGTATTTGAAAGTAACACGGCTGTAAAATAAGCCTAGTAGTCTCACCTCTCTCGCCGCTCTGGGACTCCACCTCAAGACGTCCCGGATATTCGAGCAAATAGAAATGAAGAAAGGATTTCTTTCATGTAATTAGCAAGAGTCCATGAGCTAGTGACGTATGGGATATACATTCCTACCAGGAGGGGCAAAGTTTCCCAAACCTCAAAATGCCTATAAATACACCCCTCACCACACCCACAAATCAGTTTTACAAACTTTGCCTCCTATGGAGGCGGTGAAGTAAGTTTGTGCTAGATTCTACGTTGATATGCGCTCCGCAGCAGGTTGGAGCCCGGTTTTCCTCTCAGCGTGCAGTGAATGTCAGAGGGATGTGAGGAGAGTATTGCCTATTTGAATTCAATGATCTCCTTCTACGGGGTCTATTTCATAGGTTCTCTGTTATCGGTCGTAGAGATTCATCTCTTACCTCCCTTTTCAGATCGACAATATACTCTTATATATACCATTACCTCTACTGATTCTCGTTTCAGTACTGGTTTGGCTTTCTACTACTTGTAGATGAGTGTCCTGGGGTAAGTAAGTCTTATTTTCTGTGACACTCTAAGCTATGGTTGGGCACTTTTATATAAAGTTCTAAATATATGTGTTCAAACATTTATTTGCCTTGACTCAGGATGTTCAACATTCCATATTTCAGACAGTCAGTTTCATATTTGGGATATGAATTAATCAATTTTTTTTTTTCTTACCTTAAAATTTGACTTTTTCCCTGTGGGCTATTAGGCTCGCGGGGGCTGAAAATGCTTAATTTTATTGCGTCATTCTTGGCGCTGACTTTTTTGGCGCAAATTTTTTTTTCTGTTTCCGGCGTCATACGTGTCGCCGGAAGTTGCGTCATTTTTTTTACCTTTTTTTGCGCCAAAAGTGTCGGCGTCATTTTTGGCGCCAAAAGCATTTAGGCGCCAAATAATGTGGGCGTCTTTTTTGGCGCTAAAAAATATGGGAGTCACTATTGTCTCCACATTATTTAAGTCTCATTATTTATTGCTTCTGGTTGCTAGAAGCTTGTTCACTGGCATTTTTTCCAATTCCTGAAACTGTCATTTAAGGAATTTGATCAATTTTGTTTTATATGTTGTTTTTTCTATTACATATTGCAAGATGTCTCCGTTTGTCCCTGAGTCAGAAGCCACTTCTGGAAAAATGCTTAACTGAGTTTCAGTTCTACCAAAGCTAAGTTCATTTATTTTAAATGTTATAAATGTTTATCTTAGCTATGGTTTGTAATAAGTTATTATGATATTATTATTATCGGTTATTTGTAGAGCGCCAACAGATATGTTACTTTTACATGCAGATTCCATTAGTATTTATGCTTTATACATTTCCATTCTTAAGTGCAAGAAATGTTTAGAAGATTTATAAGAAATATTTTTTCTGATTAAGGCTATGTCTGACTTCGTGCCTTTCTAATACGATTTTTAGGTCTTTTTCACTTCTTTTTTAATTATTGAAGTTTCAAATGACCAACAACATACTGATTTATCCTTCTCTGATGATGTTTTTTTCTCTTTCAGAAATTCTCTTCATCAGATATTGACACTAACAAATCTACTTTTTTATATATTTTTTATTATTATTAAAGTACATTTGTTCTTTGTTGAAGAGGTGTTGATTATTTTGGATATTAAGATAACTAGTTCTTTAAGACTAGCTGACACTATTTCTGCCTTTTTATTTCTTCTGTGATTTCAGAGGTTTTCTTTCCAATTCCCCATACTAGGGAATGGAATAGGCTGAGAATTTTCTTTTATTTTTAAACTATATTCTTTGTCAGCAGTTAAATTCAATTTGGAGGGTTCTCCAATTTATTGGAGCTATCTCTACTCCTACTAATTTTGCTATTGTTTTTATAGCAAAATAGTATTTATTTTCCTTTATATAGTTGTATCTTATTTTTGGAAAATTATTTAGTTTCAGGTACTTTTCTTGGTCCTGTGATATTGCAATTGCTTCATTTTTTCTGTTTACTTTAAGATCAAGTATCAGATCATGATTTATTTTAGCATTGTTAAGGGACAACATTTACTAGACTAGGTGCCGTTGCATTTGTCTTGTTGTTTTGCATTTTGCAAGTCCTCTGTTTTGACTGGTCCTTTAAACTGGACTATCATGCTAATGATTTCATTTGTGTCTTCATTTTATTGAATATATTTGCAAATGAGGGTTAATCTATGTCTTTAGCTATTTTAGCTAGAAGAATTATGTGATTTTTAAAAAAAAAAAAAAAAAAAAAAGAAAATCCATATTTCTTTTGTTCTAAGATAATCAATTATAATTGGATTCAATTCTTAACTGTTACTATGGGCTTCAAGAATGAGTTCTAAGACTTAAACTTTAAGCTTATACTAGTTTGGTTGTTCTTATTAAGGAACAAATCTTGAGTTCTTTCCCAAGTAACATGTTTTTAATTGGGGTTCGAAATTAGCTCCCTAATGTTGCGATGCACATGCCGTATTCCAGCTTGGCTGGTAAGGGGCAGGTTAAGACTTCTTTGAAATTTATTTGGTTCTATTTTGTCCAAATTTCTTTGATTTTATTCCAGTAAGGCTAACACTTTCTTTCAGTGTGTTTCTGTCCTATATATTTTGGATACTGTTGAGGCATGGCTGGGTACCCATGGGGTTCAAGCGCTGCTCAGACCTGGAATCTTCTGGGGTTTTTATTCCAGTTCCTTTTCTAGGAACTGGGTTTTGGAGTTTTATTCAAACTATTTTGCCTTTTTGTGGTCATTGATAGCATTATTTGTTTTCTTTAGATACAATAAATGCGTATTCTTCATTTTTCTGTTTTCATTCAGATTATTTCCTGAGGATGCGGATTCTCATATGTTTCACTTGCTCTTCAGGACATAGTTAGAGGATCTTTTTTCAAAAGCTCTTGATTCCTCACGCAAGGGTCACCTTTTTTTAGGTTTCCAGATGGTTTATGTCACTATCTTTGTCTCTATCAGACAAGGGACAATTTGTATTGGGTTCCGTCTGTCGGTACCTTTAGTCTCTATTATTTCCTTCAGTTGCTATATATGCATAGAAGTTTTAACAGCATTGGATTCAATTCCCTTTGCTCATTTTCAATGGAAATATCCTTTCCAGCTTTTTATGAGTGTTGTTTCTTCAAGAACATGGTTGGAGGATCAATTAACCAAAAAGTTTGTTGATTCCTCAGACAAGAGTAACCTTTTTTAGATTTCCGGATAGATTCAGTGTCCATGACTCTGTCTCTGTTGGACAGGAGACGTCTGAAATTGGTTTCAGCTTATCGAAACCTTCAGTCTCAATCATTCCCTTCGGTAGCCTTATGCATGGAAATTCTAGGTTCTTATGACTGCTGCATTGGACGTGTTCCCCTTTGCTCATTTTCACATGCGACCTCTTCAGCTCTGTATGCTGAACCAGTGGTGCCGGGATTATACAAAGATATCTAATTTAATATCTTTAAAACTGATTGTTCGACACCCTCTGACGTGGTACAGACCACCATCGTTTAGTTCAGGGGGCTTCTTTTTTTCTTCCAACCTGGACTGTGATCTCAACAGATGCAAGTCTGACAGGTTGGGGAGCTGTATGGGGGTTTCTGACAGCACAAGGGGTTTGGGAAATCTCAGGAGGTGAGATTACCAATCAATATTTTGGAACTCTGTGCAATTTTCAGAAGCTCTTCAGTCATGGCCTCTTCTAAAGAGAGAATCGTTCATTTGTTTTCAGACAGACAATGTCACAACTGTGGCATATATCAATCATCAAGGAGGGACTCACAGTCCTCTGGCTATGAAAGACGTATCTCGAATACTGGTGTGGGCGGAATCCATCTCCTGTCTAATCTCTGCGGTTCATATCCCAGGTATTGACAATTGGAAAGCGGATTATCTCAGTAGCCAAGCGTTACATCCGGGCGAGTGGTCTCTTCACCCAGAGGTGTTTCTTCAGATTGTTCAAATGTGGGGACTTCCAGAAATAGATCTGATGGCTTCTCATCTAAACAAGAAACTTCCCAGGTATCTGTCCAGATCCAGGGATCCTCAGGTGGAAGCAGTGGATGCATTGTCACTTCCTTGGAAGTATCATCCTGCCTATATCTTTCCACCTCTAGTTCTTCTTCCAAGAGTAATCTCCAAGATTCTGAAGGAATGCTCGTTTTTTCTGCTGGTGGCTCCAGCATGGTCTCACAGGTTTTGGTATACGGATCTTGTCCGCATGGCTTCTTGCCAACCGTGGACTCTTCCGTTAAGACCAGACCTTCTGTCACAAGGTCCTTTTTTACCATCAGGATCTCAAATCCTTAAATTTAAAGGTATGGAGATTGAACGCTTGATTCTTAGTCAAAGAGGTTTCTCTGACTCTGTGATTAATACTATGTTACAGGCTCGTAGATCTGTATCTAGGAAGATATATTATCGAGTCTGGAAGACTTACATTTCTTGGTGTCTTTCTCATCATTTTTCCTGGCATTCTTTTAGAATTCCGAGAATTTTTCAGTTTCTTCAGGATGGTTTGGATAAAGGTTTGTCTGCAAGTTCCTTGAAAGGACAAATCTCTGCTCTTTCTGTTCTTTTTCACAGAAGGATTGCTATTCTTCCTGATATTCATTGTTTTGTACAAGCTTTGGTTCGTATAAAACCTGTTATTAAGTCAATTTCTCCTCCTTGGAGTTTGAATTTGGTTCTGGGGGCTCTTCAAGCTCTTCTGTTTGAACCTATGCATTCACTGGACATTAAATTACTTTCTTGGAAAGTTTTGTTTTCTTTTGGCCATCTCTTCTGCTAGAAGAGTTTCTGAATTATCTGCTCTTTCTTGTGATTCTCCTTTTCTGATTTTCCATCAGGATAAGGCGGTGTTGCGAACTTCTTTTAAATTTTTACCTAAGGTTGTGAATTCTAACAACATTAGTAGAGAAATTGTGGTTCCTTCATTATGTCCTAATCCTAAGAATTCTAAGGAGAGATCATTGCATTCTTTGGATGTAGTTAGAGCTTTGAAATATTATGTTGAAGCTACTGAGAATTTCCGAAAGACTTCTAGTCTATTTGTTATCTTTTCCGGTTCTAGGAAAGGTCAGAAGGCCTCTGCCATTTCTTTGGCATCTTGGTTGAAATCTTTAATTCATCATGCTTATGTCGAGTCGGGTAAATCTCCGCCTCAAAGGATTACAGCTCATTCTACTAGGTCAGTTTCTACTTCCTGGGCGTTTAGGAATGAAGCTTCGATTGATCAGATTTGCAAAGCAGCAACTTGGTCTTCTTTGCATACTTTTACTAAATTCTACCATTTTGATGTGTATTCTTCTTCTGAAGCAGTTTTTTTTTTTTTTTTTTATTGAGGGAATAACAACATCAAAACAAAAATCAGTTTGCTCAGACAAACACGTTGCATAATATATAACAAAGCAGATATCATAGGCATAAACAAGTGCTTAAGATCATATTAGGAGTAAAGCCATCATCATGACATTCATAGAAAGCTCACAGACAAGGATATAACTAAAATGAAAGAGCAAACCTCTAATCGCCCTCTTTTCCCCCAATGTTAGCCGAGGCCACTTTTGGACCTCATTAAAGTGAAAGTACTACTCAGAGGGCTTTTGGATAGTGCAGGCCCAATCAAGACCTACACTTTATAGTCTCCTTCATATGCCAGCTAGGACCATGGGTAGGTCCAGGCAACCTGTAACACAATTGAAGGTGATGGAAAAGTAAGAATAACAGTATACATATATATGTACCCAACACTGCGTCAGGGAAGTAAACTATAGGGACTGCTTCACATTTACACTTAAACATCAATAGGTATAAGCAGGTAACCATTCACATTAAACATCTGTCATGAGGTCAATGAAAGTGGGCATCTAGAAGTTGTAGGATCAAAAAGGGCATGTAATCTAGTAAGAAATAGAAGATTTCTGACCCCTTAACATCATGCCAGCAGTTCCATCACATGAATTAGATACACAGGTGGGCTAACACTTATGCTAAGATGAGAGTGGTAAATATTCTATAGGTATTGAACACATAATAACAATCAAGGTAAAATTCCGAAGAGCCATTTTTACAGTCATACTATGACACATTAAAACAGGGGGTCTACGGACAGGGCAGAGACTACCCAACTCTGCCAGAAGGTGATGTGGAGGATACAATGTTTATCCCTTACCACATGCTTAAAAGAGGGAGAGAAAGAGAGGGACTGGGGGGAGGTAGGAGGGGGGGGGGGGAGGGAGATAGTAGGGGGGGAGGAAAGGGAAGGAAAAGGGAAGAAGAGGGGAGTTAGGGAAAAACAAAGAGGGGAGAGAGGGGAAAGAGGAGAGGGGAGAGAGGGGAAAGAGGAGGGGGGAGAGAGGGAAAGAGGAGGGGGGGAGAGAGGGAAAGAGGAGGGGGGGGAGAGAGGGAAAGAGGAGGGGGGGGAGAGAGGGAAAGAGGAGGGGGGGAGAGAGGGAGAGAGGGAAAGAGGAGGGGGGAGAGAGGGAAAGAGGAGGGGGGGAGAGAGGGAAAGAGGAGGGGGGGGAGAGAGGGAAAGAGGAGGGGGGGGAGAGAGGGAAAGAGGAGGGGGGGAGAGAGGGAAAGAGGAGGGGGGGGAGAGAGGGAAAGAGGAGGGGGGGAGAGAGGGAAAGAGGAGGGGGGGAGAGAGGGAAAGAGGAGGGGGGGAGAGAGGGAAAGAGGAGGGGGGGAGAGAGGGAAAGAGGAGGGGGGGGAGAGAGGGAAAGAGGAGGGGGGGAGAGAGGGAAAGAGGAGGGGGGGGAGAGAGGGAAAGAGGAGGGGGGGAGAGAGGGAAAGAGGAGGGGGGGAGAGAGGGAAAGAGGAGGGGGGGGAGAGAGGGAAAGAGGAGGGGGGAAGAGAGGGAAAGAGGAGGGGGGGGAGAGAGGGAAAGAGGAGGGGGGAAGAGAGGGAAAGAGGGGGGGGGGAGAGAGGGAAAGAGGGGGGGGGAGAGGGAAAGAGGGGGGGGGGGAGAGAGGGAAAGAGGGGGGGGGAGAGGGAAAGAGGAGGGGGGGAGAGAGGGAAAGAGGAGGGGGGAAGAGGGGGGGAGAAAGGGAAAGAGGGGGGGGAGGGGGAGCGGATCTAGAGCTAACAATTTACAGAAAGACTCATAATAGAGGCTCTAAGGGTACTGGGTTCAGTGGTTGTCAGTTTGTGTGCTAAAATAAACTAGTTTAATTCGCTAACAAGTGCTCATCGAATCCAGTCTTCAGTGACCCTTCTCAGAAGAAATATTTTCAGTTTAAAAGGTCTCTAAAATAGATTCTATGTGAGCAACTCCCCCTCCTACTCTTAAGTTAAATACATGGTCACCTAGATAAAGTCTAAGACAGCATTTCCAAAACAGTTGCTCTCATTGTTATATTGCATTAGAGTAAGAGCTGCTCCTAAAGAGCCCAAACTATAAGTAACCTCTTAGTGGTCAAAGAGTCATAACTTAGTGAATTAAGACAATTTAAGGGGTCCACGGATATATACATGAATACTTAGTCTTCTGGGGGAACCCATATATGGTTAAAATTAAAATTCAAAAATTACATACAAGATTAGTAATGTACTAGCTTAGACACATACTGTAAATACCCCCATCAGACTAATTCAAGTCTTCATAACGTATCATCCTGCAAAGTGTGAATAATGATACTAGAGTACTGACAGGCAAATTCGTACAGTAAACAGCTGGTTACAGCGCGGCCATACAGTCCCATACCCTAGGCTCAACCAACACCCTGTTTGGGTCTCTTATATGCAGGAGGGTAGCAGTAATTCAGGTCAAGTCTCTGGGGCTGGGGCACACCACAGGGAGACAGCCGGTCATACTTCTCAGATAGCAAGTCTAATGCAGGTGTCGGGCTCAAGGGATCAGCTGCGTGATCCAAGTTGTCGGCTCTCACAAGCGCTGCCACCCCACCACTGTGCCCCTGCTTCACATGCCATAGGGACTCTGTCTCACCTCTGCCATCAAGCAAGCTCGATCTCCCTTGCTGCGCAGCTACTATAGGGGCCTTAGATGAGATCCTCTGTGACGTTCGCCTCATGCTAGCCTCTTCCCTTGGCTCAGGTTCACATGCGGGTTGTGATGGTTGCAAAGAAGGGAGCAGCAGATCGTGCTGATGTATGGCCTCCTCTACTTCTTCTTCCGTGACTGACTCCCTCGTGGGAGACAATGCGTCACATGTTGAAGTAGCGATCCGTTGCGATGCGGCTAATATGTTTTCGATCCTGTTCAGGAAATTCCTTTCAAAGTGGGCCGTTAACAGTCGGAGGATTTCAGCCGGATTCTCCATACCTAGGATAGGTTTAACAGGCACAGTGCAGCTTAGAACTCGAGACATAGGATAGGGATGTGCCTCAAGGCCCCATTAAAGAGATGGCCACTGTGCGATGTAGGTTATCTCACCAACGATGCATGAAGTCCAGCTATGTCACCCCTCCATAAACTCACTCCAAACAGGACTGAGCTACATGTGTACAGTTTTTCTTTAATAAAGATTTATTTTAAATGTACTTAAACACCATCTATATCGTAATAAATTCAGGAGCTCCTCACACACACGTCTAGTTTCTTCAGATGCTGGCTCCGCCCCCATTCCATACTTTTTTAATTGCAGATTACATATTGTATGCATCAAGACAATGATGTGAGCAAGTCAAGCCTGGCCTTTTCATTTTGCATAAATCATGGCTTTTGTATCTCTGTATATGATCTGGTAATTTCTGGCCTTTTTACACATGGTGTGAGTCTGCTTCCTCTTTAATACAGTTTTCTTATGTGTTTCCTCTCCGTCCAAATTTCTTACAATAAAATGTGGTTGAAACACTGCTCTCTGTGCCTCTCTCCCTTTCCTGCTCTGTAAGGATTCAGGAAGTCCTGAAGCAGTTTTTGGTAGAAAAATACTTCAGGAAGCTGTTTCAGTTTGATTCTTCTGCTTATAATTTCAGTTTTCTTCATTATAAGATTTTAACTTTATTTTGGGTGTGGATTATTTTTCAGCGGAATTGGCTGTCTTTATTTTATCCCTCCCTCTCTAGTGACTCTTGCGTGGAAGATCCACATCTTGGGTAGTCATTATCCCATACGTCACTAGCTCATGGACTCTTGCTAATTACATGAAAGAAAACATAATTTATGTAAGAACTTACCTGATAAATTAATTTCTTTCATATTAGCAAGAGTCCATGAGGCCCGCCCTTTTTTTGTGGTGGTTATGATTTTTTTGTATAAAGCACAATTATTCCAATTCCTTGTTTTTTATGCTTTCGCACTTTTTTCTTATCACCCCACTTCTTGGCTATTCGTTAAACTGATTTGTGGGTGTGGTGAGGGGTGTATTTATAGGCATTTTGAGGTTTGGGAAACTTTGCCCCTCCTGGTAGGAATGTATATCCCATACGTCACTAGCTCATGGACTCTTGCTAATATGAAAGAAATGAATTTATCAGGTAAGTTCTTACATAAATTATGTTTTACCTGTGGCAGGACATAATAAATCCGTAGGGCATAGGTGCAAGTAGAAATAGACTTTATTGTAAGTCATATGAGAGATACAAGGTACAAACAAGCTCAGGAGTGAGCTGAAAACAATACTGATGTCTGACGCGTTTCCTGCCCGTAGGCACTTCGTCCCTGACTGTGTTACTGTATTAAATTTGGGTGATTAGAAGCCCTAATTAAGAAAAAAGGGGTCCCAAATTGGCTGCACTTAAAAATATTCTACTTTATTACAATGTTTAAAAAAAAGAAAACAAATCTTAGAACGTGTTTAGGTAACAATAATGGGCCTAACGCGTTTAGGCTTCACAATATACCTTGTTTATAGACCTAAACCCTCCTTTGTTTCATCAAAATCCACCACTGACTACAGCTGTCTCTGGAAGGTATTAAATATGGACAATTATCTCTATTTAAACTGACAGAAAAGCCACAATGAATCATTTATGATTCTGGTAGAACCTGCCATTTTAAACGGCTTTCCAATTTACTTTTATCAAATTTACTTTGCCCCCTTGATCCTCTTTTGAAGCATAAACCTAGGTAGGCTAATATGAGATTAGGAGTGTGCACATGTCGTCAGCAGTCTTTGGCAGCAGTATTTGATTATTGCAGTGCTATACAATGTAACAAAGTGGCAAAAACTGTGCACGCTCCTGAGCTCACTTAGGATTACTCTTTAACAAAATATATCAAGAAAACTAAGCAAAATTGATAATAGAAGAAAATTGGAAAGTTATTTAAAATGTCATACTCTATTCAGTCGATTTAAGTTTAATTTTTACTTTACTGTCCCTATAAGTGTGATGTAAATTCCATCTGTGTATGTGTCAGTATATACCATCTGTGTATGTGTCAGTATATACCATCTGTGTATGTGTCAGTATATACCATCTGTATATGTGTCGGTATATACCATCTGTGTATGTGTCAGTATATACCATCTGTGTATGTGTCAGTATATACCATCTGTGTATGTGTCGGTATATACCATCTGTGTATGTGTCAGTATATACCATCTGTGTATGTGTCATTATATACCATCTGTGTATGTGTCAGTATATACCATCTGTGTATGTGTCAGTATATACCATCTGTGTATGTGTCAGTATATACCATCTGTGTATGTGTCAGTATATACCATCTGTATATGTGTCAGTATATACCATCTGTGTATGTGTCGGTATATACCATCTGTGTATGTGTCGGTATCTACCATCTGTGTATGTGTCGGTATCTACCATCTGTGTATGTGTCGGTATCTACCATCTGTGTATGTGTCGGTATCTACCATCTGTGTATGTGTCAGTATCTACCATCTGTGTATGTGTCGGTATATACCATCTGTGTATGTGTCAGTATATACCATCTGTGTATGTGTCGGTATATACCATCTGTGTATGTGTCGGTATCTACCATCTGTGTATGTGTCGGTATCTACCATCTGTGTATGTGTCGGTATAAACCATCTGTGTATGTGTCAGTATATATCATCTGTGTATGTGTCGGTATAAACCATCTGTGTATGTGTCAGTATATATCATCTGTGTATGTGTCAGTATATACCATCTGTGTATGTGTCAGTATATACCATCTGTGTATGTGTCAGTATATATCATCTGTGTATGTGTCGGTATAAACCATCTGTGTATGTGTCAGTATATATCATCTGTGTATGTGTCGGTATATATCATCTGTGTATGTGTCGGTATCTACCATCTGTGTATGTGTCAGTATCTACCATCTGTGTATGTGTCAGTATCTACCATCTGTGTATGTGTCGGTATCTACCATCTGTGTATGTGTCGGTATCTGCCATCTGTGTATGTGTCGGTATAAACCATCTGTGTATGTGTCAGTGTATATCATCTGTGTATGTGTCGGTATATACCATCTGTGTATGTGTCGGTATCTGCCATCTGTGTATGTGTCAGTGTATATCATCTGTGTATGTGTCGGTATATACCATCTGTGTATGTGTCGGTATCTGCCATCTGTGTATGTGTCGGTATATACCATCTGTGTATGTGTCGGTATCTGCCATCTGTGTATGTGTCAGTGTATATCATCTGTGTATGTGTCGGTATATACCATCTGTGTATGTGTCAGTATCTACCATCTGTGTATGTGTCAGTATCTACCATCTGTGTATGTGTCGGTATCTACCATCTGTGTATGTGTCGGTATATACCATCTGTGTATGTGTCAGTATCTACCATCTGTGTATGTGTCGGTATCTACCATCTGTGTATGTGTCGGTATCTGCCATCTGTGTATGTGTCGGTATCTACCATCTGTGTATGTGTCAGTATCTACCATCTGTGTATGTGTCGGTATTTACCATCTGTGTATGTGTCGGTATCTACCATCTGTGTATGTGTCAGTATAAACCATCTGTGTATGTGTCAGTATCTACCATCTGTGTATGTGTCGGTATCTACCATCTGTGTATGTGTCGGTATTTACCATCTGTGTATGTGTCAGTGTATACCATCTGTGTATGTGTCGGTATTTACCATCTGTGTATGTGTCAGTGTATACCATCTGTGTATGTGTCGGTATCTACCATCTGTGTATGTGTCGGTATTTACCATCTGTGTATGTGTCAGTGTATACCATCTGTGTATGTGTCGGTATATACCATCTGTGTATGTGTCGGTATCTACCATCTGTGTATGTGTCGGTATTTACCATCTGTGTATGTGTCAGTATCTACCATCTGTGTATGTGTCAGTATCTACCATCTGTGTGTGTGTCAGTATCTACCATCTGTGTATGTGTCGGTATCTACCATCTGTGTATGTGTCGGTATTTACCATCTGTGTATGTGTCAGTGTATACCATCTGTGTATGTGTCGGTATATACCATCTGTGTATGTGTCGGTATCTACCATCTGTGTATGTGTCGGTATTTACCATCTGTGTATGTGTCAGTATCTACCATCTGTGTATGTGTCAGTATCTACCATCTGTGTGTGTGTCAGTATCTACCATCTGTGTATGTGTCAGTATCTACCATCTGTGTATGTGTCAGTATCTACCATCTGTGTATGTGTCAGTATCTACCATCTGTGTATGTGTCAGTATATACCATCTGTGTATGTGTCGGTATCTACCATCTGTGTATGTGTCAGTATCTACCATCTGTGTATGTGTCAGTATATACCATCTGTGTATGTGTCAGTATCTACCATCTGTGTATGTGTCAGTGTATATACCATCTGTGTGTGTGTCAGTGTATACCATCTGTGTATGTATCAGTATATACCATCTGTGTGTGTGTCAGTGTATACCATCTGTGTATGTGTCAGTATCTACCATCTGTGTATGTGTCAGTGTATATACCATCTGTGTATGTGTCAGTATCTACCATCTGTGTATGTGTCGGTATCTACCATCTGTGTATGTGTCGGTATCTACCATCTGTGTATGTGTCGGTATCTACCATCTGTGTATGTGTCGGTATCTACCATCTGTGTATGTGTCGGTATCTACCATCTGTGTATGTGTCAGTATATACCATCTGTGTATGTGTCAGTGTATATACCATCTGTGTATGTGTCAGTATCTGCCATCTGTGTATGTGTCAGTATATACCATCTGTGTATGTGTCAGTGTATATACCATCTGTGTATGTGTCAGTGTATATACCATCTGTGTATGTGTCAGTGTATATACCATCTGTGTATGTGTCAGTATATACCATCTGTGTATGTGTCAGTATATACCATCTGTGTATGTGTCAGTATCTACCATCTGTGTATGTGTCAGTATCTGCCATCTGTGTATGTGTCAGTATATACCATCTGTGTATGTGTCAGTGTATATACCATCTGTGTATGTGTCAGTGTATATACCATCTGTGTATGTGTCAGTGTATATACCATCTGTGTATGTGTCAGTATATACCATCTGTGTATGTGTCAGTATATACCATCTGTGTATGTGTCAGTATCTACCATCTGTGTATGTGTCAGTATATACCATCTGTGTATGTGTCAGTATATACCATCTGTGTATGTGTCAGTATATACCATCTGTGTATGTGTCAGTATCTACCATCTGTGTATGTGTCAGTATCTACCATCTGTGTATGTGTCAGTATATACCATCTGTGTATGTGTCAGTATATACCATCTGTGTATGTGTCAGTGTATATACCATCTGTGTATGTGTCAGTGTATATACCATCTGTGTATGTGTCAGTATATACCATCTGTGTATGTGTCAGTATATACCATCTGTGTATGTGTCAGTATATACCATCTGTGTATGTGTCAGTATATACCATCTGTGTATGTGTCAGTGTATATACCATCTGTGTATGTGTCAGTGTATATACCATCTGTGTATGTGTCAGTATATACCATCTGTGTATGTGTCAGTATATACCATCTGTGTATGTGTCAGTATCTACCATCTGTGTATGTGTCGGTATCTACCATCTGTGTATGTGTCAGTATATACCATCTGTGTATGTGTCAGTGTATATACCATCTGTGTATGTGTCAGTGTATATACCATCTGTGTATGTGTCAGTATATACCATCTGTGTATGTGTCAGTATATACCATCTGTGTATGTGTCAGTGTATATACCATCTGTGTATGTGTCAGTGTATATACCATCTGTGTATGTGTCAGTATCTACCATCTGTGTATGTGTCAGTATCTACCATCTGTGTATGTGTCAGTATATACCATCTGTGTATGTGTCAGTGTATATACCATCTGTGTATGTGTCAGTGTATATACCATCTGTGTATGTGTCGGTATCTACCATCTGTGTATGTGTCGGTATCTACCATCTGTGTATGTGTCAGTATCTACCATCTGTGTATGTGTCAGTATCTACCATCTGTGTATGTGTCAGTATCTACCATCTGTGTATGTGTCAGTATCTACCATCTGTGTATGTCTCAGTATATACCATCTGTGTATGTGTCAGTGTATACCATCTGTGTATGTCTCAGTATATACCATCTGTGTGGGTGTCAGTGTATACCATCTGTGTATGTATCAGTATATACCATCTGTGTATGTGTCAGTATATACCATATGTGTGTGTGTGTCAGTATATACCATCTGTGTATGTGTCAGTATATACCATCTGTGTATGTGTCAGTATATACCATATGTGTGTGTGTGTCAGTATATACCATCTGTGTATGTGGCAGTATATACCATATGTGTGTGTGTGTCAGTATATACCATCTGTGTATGTGGCAGTATATACCATCTGTGTGCACATTACAAAATGGAAATAAATGTAAATATTGTATCCTCTTTATTCACCTTTAGATCTTACATGCCCATGCGGTCGTTATGCACTCCAGGACTTGTCCCATCTAAAGCAGCAGAACTGATAAGCAAGTGAGTATGACTTGGCGCCTTTTCTCCTCAAGGACTGCTGGGAAATAAACCTGAGCATATAAATCTGTTAAACTGGAAAGGATTCCCCTTTATAGCACTCATTGCTCATGTATTCATTATACTGGGTGTAGAAGAAGTACATAATACAGCTTAAAGGAATAGTCTAGTCAAAATTAAACTTTCATGATTCAGATAGAACATGCAACTTTCTAAATTATTCCTATTAACAATTTTCTACGTTCTCTTGTTATCTTTATTTGAATTTAAGCTTAGGAGATGACACATTTTTGGTTCAGCACATGGGTAGCGCTTGCTTATTGGTGGCTACATTTAGACACCAATCTGAAAGTGCTACCCAGGTCACACTGAACCAAAAATGAGCGGGCTCCAATGCTAACAATCTTGCTTATTCAAATAAAGATACCAAAAGAACGAAATAAAATTGATAATTAGAATAAATTAGAAAGTTGCTTAAAATTGCATGCTCTATCTGAATCATGAAAGCTTAATTGTGACTAGAGTATTCCTTTAACCTTAGTTACATATCACTAAATGAAACTAATGGAAGTTTAACATCTACATAGAAACAAATTGTTAGTTATCTTGTAGTTTAAGGCATTTTCTTTTTGTCTTACCATGTAATCCAGTGCAGAATTATAGTAACATAGTACATGAGGTTGAAAAGGTTGAGTTCTGTAGTATCTTTTTTTTGCGATCGGTCCCCAGAACTGCACTCCATACTCAAGGTGAGGTCTTACCAGGGATTTATATAGTGAGAGAATTATGCTTTTCTCCCTTGATTCAATGCTTTTAATACATGCTAGTGTCTTATTAGCCTTTGAAGCCGCTGCCCTGCATTGTGCACCGATCTTTAGCTTGTTATCTATTACTACCCCCAAATCCCTTTCCTCCTCTGTTTGGCTAAGTCTTGTCCCATTTAAATAATACACTGCCTGCTTATTTTTTCTTCCAAAATGTAGAACCTTGCATCTTCCCGTATTAAATCTCATTTTCCATTGACCGGCCCATACTTCTAATTTTTGCAGATCCTTTTGTAACAAAAGTTCATCCTGCTCTGACCTAATGACCTTACTTAGTATCATCTGCAAAAATAGAGATGTCGCTATTTAATCCTTGCTCCAAGTCATTTATAAAAATATTAAAAAGAACGGGGACCCAGTACTAATCCCTGGGGGACTCCACTGATTACCTTTGTCTAATCTGAGTATGATCCATTCACTACTACTAGTTGCTCCCTATCTTTTATCCAGTTATTTATCCATGAGCTAACATTTTTAGCTATTCCCAGTCCCTTCATTTTGTACATTAATCTCTCATGTGGCACTGTATCAAACGCCTTTGTAAAATCTAAGTATATCACATCAACTGATTCCCCTTTATCTATATTTTTCCTTCCTTCCTCATAGAATCTAATTAGATTACTTTTACATGATCTATTGCACATAAAACCATGCCGATTTGGACTCATAATCTTGTTTACATTTACTATTTATTTTCCTGCTATATTCAAAATCTATCTTGGTATATAAACAATTGTCCTTGATAAACCTATTGAATTAATTATGCTCTGTCCTGGGAAAAGTTACACAATTACTTTGTTTTAGCCATCTTGTGTCCTTATAATAGAAGTATTAAATGTATATTACATTTCTCCAAACTAGGCTTTGTCAAAAAGCTTATAGCTGACATCATCCAATATTAAATGAAAAGGCTGCACTCTCCAAAATAAGGTATGAACTACTTTATTAACTAGAAGAAGCAATGTTTTGGGGTGTTTGCCCCTTTGTTAAGCTAGTTACAAAGTGGGAAAACACGCTCGTATATACCAACGCCAATTACAAATTGCCAATCAATACAGGAGGAGCTTAAGTTTGACATTACAACTTGACCAGTATAGGTCCATTACGCACAAAAATCCACTAAATGTGTCCCATGGTCCTATTAAAAACATAGTGAAAGACATGTAGTATTTGGTTCTTTAAAAAAAAAAAAATGTTTAGAGATTGTGTCCCTTCAATGATCATGTACCTTTAAGTATATGTACTCTTAAGCTGTTAGCAAGTCTCTGCTTTTTTCTATCTGGATTAGATGTTTTATATCGACTATCTATAAATATGTTTTTATTATTGTCTTCCTCAGTATCTTGTTTTTAATAGGACCATAGGACGTACTTGTAGTGGATTTCTATTTGTAACATCATAGTTAATAAGCCCCACTGTATATGTATTGTGTTTTCCCACTATGTAACTAGCTTGACAAAGGGGCAAAACGTTGCTTCTTCTAGTTAATAAAGTAGTTCATACCTTACTTTGGAGAGTGCAGCCTTTTCTATTCATTTGGAATCTATATGTGAGCATGGGACGGCTCTGAATGGTTTGTACCCATCTTGTGATATACTTGCATTAGACAAGTACTAAGGAATGCTGATCTACAAGTTGTACATATCATATAATATCAATTCAGTGCATTTCACCCAAAATCGTTATGGTTTAAGAAAAATGTTATTGTGACAGGCTTGATCTTAATCTCCATCAGCATAATGTTGTTTTTAAAGGGGTTTGCACAAACTGTTTTTTCCAGTATATGAGGAGGTATTACACCATTATTTAGTGTAAACTTTATTAAGGTGAATTTTAAGCCTCACATCTTTTCCTTTAGTTATTCGCGAGCTCATCCTGTCTTCCTGCAGCTGAGCGATTACTTCTGGGTGAAAAATGAATCCTTATACACGCTACCTTACGGCACTAAGGGAAGCGGTAAGTAGCCGTGTGTATTCCTGCCCTACATGTGAAGCAGACTGCTAGCACCGCATTTGTCCCTGATTGACACTGGTCAGATGATCCTGGCTAAACCAGGACACACTGTAGGTAGCAGACATATCTGTAGGCAGCAATACACCTTGATTAGAAAATGTCAAGGTTACTGGAAATAAGCGCCATTCTCTGCTCTTTTTCTCTCGCTGTTCTTTGTTTCTCATATTACACTGCAAGTTGTGTCAATGAATGTCACATGTTTGGTGATTTACAATCAAATAAATGTAGTTTAAAAGGAAATGCTTGTGTGTGCATGGGGTTGTTTTGTATAAGTTGTATAAAAGCTTATCAGTAAACTTTATTTAAAAAGTGCCTAATTTATAGGTATATATTTGTAATATTAGATATATGCCCATGACCCTGGAGGTGATTGTGAAGTATATAGACATATCCACTGGTCTGTCACTCAAGCATGTGCATAATACACCTGTATGGTCCTGAGTCTACCTCAGTTTGCTGTGATGGGAAAAGAGTGAAGTTTCAGCAAAGAAATCCAAATGTCATAAATGTTTTAATAGATGTAAATTGTAAAGTTGTTTTAAAGGACTATGAAAGGGACAGTGGTTTCCAGTTATACCAGCTGAAAAGTACAACATAAAGGAAAATGCTCCTTTGGGTATATTTTTGTGTATGGAATAGCTGTATCTGTTAATTGAAACTACAACACAATGAAGTGGACTGAGCTTCCAAGGAGGCAGATCTCATTAGTTTATCTCTCTATATTTACCGTGGCCCGGACTGTTATCCAACAGACATTTGTCCTACTGACATTAGTGTGACTGATAATATTCCGACAGACAAATGGCCGTCGGATAACAATCCAGCCACGAGATAGATAAGGATAGATACCAGATCGAAAGATAGACAGAATGATAGATAGATAAGTAAAAGCATGTCGTAGGGGTTAGTTTCCCAGAGGTGATTACGGCACCCGAGGCTCTGATTAGAACAGAGCACTCTGGAGCATATCTGTCCTCGGCCGACGTCAGAAAACAGTCTCTCAGACATATGTCTGACGGACAAATGTGCTTCGGCATTCTGTCCGTCTGCATTTTGTCCGAGCACCATATTTACACAAAATTCTTCATATATCAGTATACAGAATCATACCAATGATTTTAGAGAACAATGGAAAATGGACAGTTTAGTACCTCTCTGTCCAACCCCCCATTTGGAGCATGACATTTTTTTTTTTTTCAAAACGTTTGTGTTTGCATAGCTTTTCTATTACCATTACTTAAAGTGAATGTAAACTTTCATGAATCAGTGCCCGGCTTTTAAAAATACTATTAAAAACAGGGGCACTTTCATTCATGAACGTTTACATTGCAGCGTATTTTAGAAATACTTATCTTTTTTCTTCAGTGAAGCCAGATCGCCGTTACTCTGTCCTTACGTCACCAGTGACGAAACCGACTTCCTCCAATCATGGCTTCCTTCTCCCCCAGAGCGTCCATCTCGTGAGGCCACGTCATGATTGGAGGAAGCCAGATTCGTCATTGCTGTGTAAGAACAGCAGGAAGAAGCGGGCGGGGGATCGCCAATCCGGCTTTGGTGAAAAAAAGGTAAGTATTTATAAAATACGCTGCAATGTAAACTTACATGAATGAAAGTGCCCCTGTTTTCAATAGCATTTTTAAAAAACGGGCACTGATTCATGAAAATTTACATTCACTTTAAGTATTCAAATTTTAAGTATAGGTGGGGATACAAACAGGCAAAAACTGCTATTTCTCCAACATTGGTGTGTCCGGTCCACGGCGTCATCCATAACTTGTGGGAATATTCTCTTCCCCAACAGGAAATGGCAAAGAGCACAGCAAAAGCTGTCCATATAGTCCCTCCTAGGCTCCGCCCACCCCAGTCATTCTCTTTGCCGTTGCACGGGCAACATCTCCACGGAGATGGTGAAGAGTATGTGGTGATTAGTTGTAGTTTTTTATTCTACTATCAAGAGTTTGTTATTTTAAAATAGTGCTGGTATGTACTATTTACTCTGAAACAGAAAAAGATGAAGAGTTCTGTTTGTGAGAGGAATATGATTTTAGCAGCAGTAACTAAAATCGTTTGCTGTTTCCACGTAGGACTGTTGAGATGAAATAACTTCAGTTGGGGGAAACAGTTAGCAGACTTTTCTGCTAAAGGTATGACTAGCCATTTTTCTAACAAGACTGTGTAATGCTGGAAGGCTGTCATTTCCCCTCATGGGGACCGGTAAGCCATTTTCTTAGTCTAAAACAAACAGAATAAAGGGCTTAATGTGGGCTATAAAGCTGGTAGACATTTTTATGGGCAAGATCGATTGCTTTATTTGGGCTTTTTATAAAGATTGATGTTGATATTCACACTTATAAAATTTGGGGAACTTTTTTTTTTTTTAACGTCAGGCACTGGTTTAGACACCTTTTCAGTCAGGAAGGGCCTTCCCTGTAGTAGGCTGAGCCTCATTTTCGCGCCATTACTGCGCAGTTTCTTTCTCCAACATAGGTGTGTCCGGTCCACGGCGTCATCCTTACTTGTGGGATATTCTCTTCCCCAACAGGAAATGGCAAAGAGCCCAGCAAAGCTGGTCACATGATCCCTCCTAGGCTCCGCCTTCCCCAGTCATTCTCTTTGCCGTTGTACAGGCAACATCTCCACGGAGATGGCTTAGAGTTTTTTGGTGTTTAAATGTAGTTTTTATTCTTCAATCAAGAGTTTGTTATTTTAAAATAGTGCTGGTATGTACTATTTACTCTGAAACAGGAAAGAGATGAAGATTTCTGTTTGTAAGAGGAAAATGATTTTAGCAACCGTTACTAAAATCGATGGCTGTTTCCACACAGGACTGTTGAGAGGAATTAACTTCAGTTGGGGGAAACAGTGAGCAGACTTTTGCTGCTTGAGGTATGACACATTTCTAACAAGACTCGGTAATGCTGGAAGCTGTCATTTTCCCTATGGGAACCGGTAAGCCATTTTCTTAGTTTAAGTAAAAGAATAAAGGGCTTCATTAGGGCTTAAAAAACTGGTAGACATTTTTCTGGGCTAAAACGATTACTTTACTAAGTATATTTGGCAGATTATTACTTTTAATAGTTGTTAAATCTTGGGGATTGTTTTAATAAAAACGGCAGGCACTGTATTGGACACCTTTTTCACTGGGGGCCTTTTCTAGTCATAGACAGAGCCTCATTTTCGCGCCTCTAATGCGCAGTTGTTTTTGGAAAGCATGGCATGCAGATGCATGTGTGAGGAGCTAAGAACCACTGAAAAAGCTTATAGAAGGCATCATTTGGTATCGTATTCCCCTCTGGGCTTGGTTGGGTCTCAGCAAAGCAGATACCTGGGACTGTATAGGGGTTAAATGTAAAAACGGCTCCGGTTCCGTTATTTTAAGGGTTAAAGCTTTCAAATTTGGTGTGCAATACTTTTAAGGCTTTAAGTTGCTGTGGTGAAATTTTGGTGAAATTTGAACAATTCCTTCATACTTTTTCACATATTCAGTAATAAAGTGTGTTCAGTTTAAAATTTAAAGGGACAGTAACGGTTTTATTGTAAAACGTTCTTTGTGCTTTGTTGACAAGTTTAAGCCTGTTTAACATGTCTGAACCATCAGATAACGATGTTCTATATGTATGAAAGCCAATGTGTCTCCCCATTTAAATATATGTGATATATTTGTGTCATAATGTCCAAACAAAGTAGGGATAATAATGCCATAGATATGATATTGCCCAAGATGATTCCTCTAATGAGGGGAGTAAGCATGGTACTGCATCATCCCCTTCTGTGTCTACACCAGTTTTGCCCACACAAGAGGCCCCTAGTACATCTAGTGCGCCAATACTTATTACCATACAACAATTAATGGCTGTAATGGATAATTCTATTGCATGCATTTTTTTTTTTTCCAAAATGCCTACTTATCAGAGAAAGCGTGATTGCTCTGTTTTAAACACTGAAGAGCAAGAGGACGCTGATGATATCTGTTCTGACATACCCTCACACCTATCTGAAGGGGCCAGGAGGGAGGTTTTGTCTGAGGGAGAAATTTCAGATTCAGGGAAAATTTCTCAACAAGCAGAACCTGATATTGTAACTTTTAAATTTAAATTTCAACATCTCCACGCACTACTTAAGGAGGTATTATCTACTCTGGATGATTGTGACAATTTGGTCATTCCAGAGAAATTAGGTAAGATGGACAAGTTCCTAGAGGTTCCGGTGCCCCCCGATGTTTTTCCTATACCCAAGCGGGTGGCGGACATAGTAAATAAGGAGTGGGAAAGGCCCGGCATACCCTTTGTCCTCCCCCTATATTTAAGAAATTAGTTCCTATAGTCGACCCCAGAAAGGACTTATAGCATACAGTCCCCAAGGTCGAGGGGGCGGTTTCTACTCTAAACAAACGCACTTCTATTCCTATAGAAGATAGTTGTGCTTTCAAGATCCTATGGATTAAAGGTTAGAGGGTTTGCTTAAAAAGATGTTTGTTCAGCAAGGTTACCTTCTACAACCAATTTCATGCATTGTTCCTGTCACTACAGCTGCATGTTTCTGGTTCGAAGAACTAGAAAAGTCGCTTAATAAAGAATCTTCGTACGAGGAGATTTTGGACAGAGTTCAAGCTCTTAAATTGGCTAACTCTTTTTTATTTTAGATGCCGCTTTGCAATTAGCTAGATTAGCGGCAAATAATTCAGGGTTTGCTATCGTGGCGCGCAGAGCGCTTTTGCTTAACATCCCTTTCAAGGGTAAAACACTGTTTGGCCCTGACTTGAAAGAGATTATTTCAGACATCACTGGGGGAAAGGGCCACGCCCTTCCTCTGGATAGGTCTTTTAAGGCTAAAAAGAAGCCAAATTTTCGTCCCTTTCGCAGAAACGGACCAGCCTCAAATTCTACACCCTCTAAGCAAGAGGGTAATACTTCTCAAACCAAGCCAGCCTGGAGGCCGATGCAAGGCTGGAACAAGGGTAAGCAGGCCAAGTCACCTGCCACTGCTACCAAAACAGCATGAAGTGTTGGCCCCCGATCTGGGAAGGATCTGGTGGGGGGCAGACTTTCTCTCTTTGCTCAGGCTGGGGCAAGAGATGTTCAGGATCCTTGGGCGCTAGAAATAGTTTCTCAAGGTTATCTCCTGGAATTCAGGGAACTACTCCTAAGGGGAAGGTTCCACGGGTCTCAATTATCTTCGAACAGGCATTCTTACACTGTGTAGAAGACCTGTTAAGCATGGGAGTGATTCATCCTGTTCCATTAGGAGAACAAGGGATGGGTTTTTACTCCAACCTGTTCATAATTCCCAAAAAAGAGGGAACATTCAGACCTATTTTAGATCTCAAGATTCTAAACAAGTTTCTAAGGGTTTCATCATTCAAAATGGAAACCATTCGAACGATCCTTCCTACCATCCAGGAAGGTCAATTCATGACCACGGTGGACTTAAAGGATGCGTACCTACGTATTCCTATCCACAAGGAACATTTTCGGTTCCTAAGGTTCGCCTTTCTGGACAAGCATTACCTGTGGCACTTCCATTCGGATTAGCCACTGCTCCAAGGATTTTCACAAGGGTACTAGGGTCCCTTCTAGCGGTGCTAAGACCAAGGGGCATTGCAGTAGTACCTTACTTGGACGACATCCTGATTCAAGTGTCGTCTCTGTCAAAAGCAAGGGCTCATACGGACATTGTCCTAGCCTTTCTCAGATCTCACAGGTGGAAAGTGAACATAGAAAAAAAGTTCTCTGTCCCCGTCAACAAGAGTTCCCTTCTTGGGAACAATAATAGTTTCCTTAGAAATGAAGGTTTTTCTGACAGAGGCCAGAAAATCAAAACTTCTAAGCTCTTGTCAGGTACTTCATTCTGTTCTTCTTCCTTCCATAGCGCAGTCCATGGAAGTAATAGGGTTGATGGTTGCGGCAATGGACATAGTTCCTTTTGCACGAATTCATCTAAGACCATTGCACCTGGGCATGCTCAGACAGTGGAATGGGGATTATACAGACTTGTCTCCGACGATACAAGTAGATCAAATAACCAGAGATTCACTCCGTTGGTGGCTGACCCTGGACAACCTGTCACAGGGAATGAGCTTCCGCAGACCAGAATAGGTCATTGTCACGACCGACGCCAGTCTGGTGGGCTGGGGCGCGGTCTGGGAACCCCTGAAAACTCAGGGTCTATGGTTTCGGGAAGACTCTCTTCTCCCGATAAACATAATGGAACTGAGAGCGATATTCAATGCTCTCAAGGCTTGGCCTCGACTAGCAAAGGCCAAATTCATAAGGTTTCAATCAGTCATCATGACGACTGTTACATATATCAACCATCAGGGGGTAACAAGGAGTTCCCTGGCGATGGAGGAGCATCCGGGGGAGTGGGAACTCCATCTGGAAATCTTTGCCCAAATAACTCAATTATGGGGCATTCCAGACTTGGTTCTGATGGCCTCTCGTCAGAACTTCATGGTCCCTTGTTACGGGTCCAAATCCAGGGATCCCAAGGCGACTCTATTGGATACAATAGTAGCACCTTGGATCTTCAACCTAGCTTATGTATTCCCACCGTTTCCTCTCATTCCCAGGCTGGTAGCCAGGATCAATCTGGAGAGGGCTTCGGTGACCTTGATAGTTCCTGTGTGGCCACGCAGGACTTGGTATGCAGACCTGGTGAATGTGTCATCGGCTCCACCATGGAAGCTACCTTTGAGACAGGACCTTCTTATTCAGGGTCCATTCGAACATCCAAATCTGGTTTTCCTCCAACTGACTGCTTGGAGTTTGAACGCTTGATTTTATCAAAGCGTGGGTTTTCAGATTCTGTAGTAGATACTTTTATTCAGGCTAGAAAGCCTGTAACTAGAAAAATTTACCATAATATATGGAAAAGATATATCTGTTGGTGTGAATCTAAAGGATTCCCATGGAACAAGATAAAAATTCCTAAGATTCTTTCCTTTCTACAAGAAGGTTTGGAGAAAGGATTTTCTGCGAGTTCTCTGAAGGGACAGATCTCTGCTTTATCTGTTTTACTTCACAAAAGGCTGGCAGCTGTGCCAGACGTTTAAGCGTTTGTTCAGGCTCTGGTTAGAATCAAGCCTGTTTACAGACCTTTGACTCTTCCCTGGAGTCTTAATCTAGTTCTTTCAGTTCTTCAAGGGGTTCCGTTTGAACCCTTACATTCCATAGATATTAAGTTATTATCTTGGAAAGTTTTGTTTTAGGTTGCAATTTCTTCTGCTAGAAGAGTTTCTGAGTTATCTGCTCTGCAGTGTTCTCCGCCCTATCTGGTCCATGCAGATAAGGTGGTTTTTACGTACTGAGCCTGGTTTTCTTCCGAAGGTTGTTTCCAACAAAAATATTAACCAGGAGATAGTTGTACCTTCTTTGTGTCCAAATCCAGTTTCATAGAAGGAACGTTTGTTACACAATTTGGACGTTGTCCGTGCTCTAAAATTCTATTTAGATGCTACAAAGGATTTCAGACAAACATCTTCCTTGTTTGTTGTTTATTCTGGTAAAAGGAGAGGTCAAAAAGCAACTTCTACCTCTCTATCTTTTTGGCTTAAAAGCATCATCAGATTGGCTTATGAGACTGCCGGACGGCAGCCTCCTGAAAGAATCACAGCTCATTCCACTAGGGCCGTGGCTTCCACATGGGCCTTTAAGAACGAGGCTTCTGTTGATCAGATATGTAAGGCAGCGACTTGGTCTTCACTGCACACTTTTACCAAATTTTACAAATTTGATACTTTTGCTTCTTCTGAGGCTATTTTTGGGAGAAAGGTTTTGCAAACCGTGGTGCCTTCCATCTAGGTGACCTGATTTGCTCCCTCCCATCATCCGTGTCCTAAAGCTTTGGTATTGGTTCCCACAAGTAAGGATGACGCCGTGGACCGGACACACCTATGTTGGAGAAAACAGAATTTATGTTTACCTGATAAATTACTTTCTCCAACGGTGTGTCCGGTCCACGGCCCGCCCTGGTTTTTTAATCAGGTCTGATGATTTATATTCTTTAACTACAGTCACCACGGTATCATATGATTTCTCCTATGCAAATATTCCTCCTTTACGTCGGTCGAATGACTGGGGAAGGCGGAGCCTAGGAGGGATCATGTGACCAGCTTTGCTGGGCTCTTTGCCATTTCCTGTTGGGGAAGAGAATATCCCACAAGTAAGGATGACGCCGTGGACCGGACACACAGTTGGAGAAAGTAATTTATCAGGTAAACATAAATTCTGTTTTTGAGAGCAGGACATGCAGCTGCATGTGTGTGGGTCTGAAAGTATTTGAAAAGGTTCCTAGAAGGCTTCATTTGGTATCGTATTCCCCCTGGGTTTGGTAAAGTCGCAGCAAAGGCTGTAGCTGGGACTGTAGAGGGGTTAAAACTTTAACCGGCTCCGGTTTCTTCATTTTAAGGGTTAAAGGTCTCAAATTTGGGGTGCAATGCTTTGAATGCTTTAAGACACTGTGGTGAAAATTTGGTTAAATTTGAACAATTCCTTCATAGTTTTTCACATATTCAGTAATAAAGTGTGCACTGTTTAAAATTTAAAGAGACAGTAACGTTTTTGTTTAAAAACGTTTTTTGTACTTTATTGACAAGTTTAAGCCTGTTTAACATGTCTGTGCCTTCAGATAAGCTATGTTCTGTATGTATGGAAGCCAATGTGTCTCCCCCTTCAAAATTGTGTGATAATTGTGCCATAGCGTCCAAACAAAGTAAGGACAGTACTGCCACAGATAGTAAAGTTGCCCAAGATGATTCATCAGATGAAGGGAGTAGACATAGTTCTACATCATCTCCTTCTGTGTCTACACCAGTTTTGCCCACGCAGGAGGCCCCTAGTACTTCTAGCGCGCCAATGCTTATTATTATGCAACAATTGACGGCAGTAATGGATAACTCCATAGCAAATATTTTATACAAAATGCCTGCATATCAGAGAAAGCGCGATTGCTCTGTTTTAAACACTGTAGAGCAGGAGGGCGCTGATGATAATTGCTCTGTCATACCCTCACACCAATCTGAAGGGGCCGTGAGGGAGGTTTTGTCAGATGGAGAAATTTCAGATTCAGGTAGAATTTCTCAACAGGCAGAACCTGATGTTGTGACATTTAAATTTAAATTAGAGCATCTCCGCGCACTGCTTAAGGAGGTGTTATCTACTCTGGATGATTGTGACAACCTGGTCATTCCAGAAAAATTGTGCAAGATGGACAAGTTCCTAGAGGTTCCGGTGCACCCCAACGCTTTTCCTATACCCAAGCGGGTGGCGGACATAGTGAATAAGGAGTGGGAGAAGCCCGGCATACCTTTTGTTCCCCCTTCCTATATTTAAGAAATTATTTCCTATGGTCGAACCCAGAAAGGACTTATGGCAGACAGTCCCTAAGGTCGAGGGGACAGTTTCTACACTAGCCAAGCGCACTACTATTCCTATCGAGGATAATTGTGCTTTCAAAGATCCTATGGATAAAAAATTGGAGGGTTTGCTTAAAAAGATTTTTGTACAGCAAGGTTACCTCCTGCAACCTATTTCATGCATTATTCCTGTCACTACAGCAGTGTGGTTCTGGTTCGAAGAACTAGAAAAGTCGCTCAGTAGAGAGACTCCGTATGAGGAGGTTATGGACAGGGTTCACGCACTTAAGTTAGCTAATTCCTTTATTTTAGATGCCGCTTTGCAGTTAGCTAGATTAGCGGCGAAAAATTCTGGGTTTGCAATTGTGGCGCGCAGAGCGCTCTGGCTTAAGTCTTGGTCAGCGGATGTATCTTCCAAGACAAAATTACTTAATATCCCTTTCAAGGGTAAAACTCTTTTTGGGCCAGAATTGAAAGAGATTATCTCAGACATCACTGGGGGTAAGGGCCACGCCCTCCCACAAGATAGGCCTTTCAAAGCCAAGAATAAGTCTAATTTTCGTTCCTTTCGCAATTTCAGGAACGGACCGGCCTCCAACTCTGCAGCCTCTAGACAAGAGGGTAATGCTTCGCAAACCAAACCAGCTTGGAAACCGATGCAAGGCTGGAACAAGGGTAAGCAGGCCAAGAAACCTGCTGCTGCTAACAAGACAGCATGAAGGAGTAGCCCCCGATCCGGGACCGGATCTAGTAGGGGGCAGACTCTCTCTCTTCGCTCAGGCTTGGGCAAGAGATGTTCAGGATCCCTGGGCACTAGAAATAGTTTCTCAGGGTTATCTTCTGGAATTCAAGGAACTACCCCCAAGGGGAAGGTTCCACATGTCTCACTTATCCTCAAACCAAATAAAGAGACAGGCATTCTTACATTGTGTAGAAGACCTGTTAAAATGGGAGTGATACACCCAGTTCCAACCATGGAACAAGGAATGGGGTTTTACTCAAATCTGTTTGTGGTTCCCAAAAAAGAGGGAACTTTCAGACCAATTCTGGATTTAAAGTTCCTAAACAAATTTCTCAGAGTGCCATCGTTCAAAATGGAAACCATTCGAACGATTTTACCTACAATCCAGGAGGGTCAATTTATGACTACCGTGGATCTAAAGGATGCGTATCTACATATTCCTATCCACAAAGATCATCATCAGTTCCTAAGGTTCGCCTTTCTGGACAAACATTACCAGTTTGTGGCTCTCCCATTCGGGCTAGCCACTGCTCCAAGGATTTTCACAAAGGTACTCGGGTCCCTTCTAGCGGTTCTAAGACCAAGGGGTATTGCAGTGGCACCTTACTTGGACGACATTCTGATACAAGCGTCATCTCTTTCAAAGGCAAAGGCTCACACAGACATCGTTCTGGCCTTTCTCAGATCTCACGGATGGAAAGTGAACATAGAAAAAAGTTCCCTGTCTCCGTCGACAAGAGTTCCTTTCTTGGGAACAATAATAGATTCTTTAGAAATGAAGATTTTCCTGACAGATGTCAGAAAGTCGAAGCTTCTAAACGCTTGTCAAGTTCTTCACTCTGTTCCACGACCTTCCGTAGCTCAGTGCATGGAAGTAGTAGGGTTGATGGTTGCAGCAATGGACATAGTTCCTTTTGCGCGAATTCATCTAAAACCATTACAACTGTGCATGCTGAAACAGTGGAATGGGGACTATACAGACTTGTCTCCAGTGATTCAAGTAGATCAGAAGACCAGAGACTCACTCCGTTGGTGGCTAACCCAGGATCACCTGTCCCAGGGAATGAGCTTGACCAGAGTGGGTCATCGTCACGACCGACGCCAGTCTAGTGGGCTGGGGCGCGGTCTGGGACTCCCTGAAAGCTCAGGGGCTATGGTCTCGGGAAGAGTCTCTTCTCCCGATAAACATTCTGGAACTGAGAGCGATATTCAATACTCTCAGGGCTTGGCCTCAACTAGCAAGGGCCAGATTCATAAGATTCCAATCAGACAACATGACGACTGTTGCTTACATCAACCATCAGGGGGGAACAAAGAGTTCCCTGGCGATGAGAGAAGTGACCAAAATCATAAAATGAGCGGAGGATCACTCCTGCCACCTATCTGCGATCCACATCCCAGGAGTGGAAAACTGGGAGGCGGATTATCTGAGTCGTCAGACATTCCATCCGGGGGAGTGGGAACTCCACCCGGAGATATTTGCCCAGTTGACTCAATTATGGGGCATTCCAGACATGGATCTGATGGCGTCTCGTCAGAACTTCAAGGTTCCTTGCTACGGGTCCAGATCCAGGGATCCCAAGGCGACTCTAGTGGATGCATTAGTAGCGCCTTGGACCTTCAACCTAGCTTATGTGTTTCCACCGTTTCCTCTCATTCCCAGGCTGGTAGCCAGGATCAAGCAGGAGAGGGCATCGGTGATCTTGATAGCTCCTGCGTGGCCACGCAGGACTTGGTATGCAGACCTGGTGAATATGTCATCGGCTCCACCATGGAAGCTACCTTTGAGACAGGATCTTCTAGTACAAGGTCCATTCGAACATCCAAATCTAGTTTTCCTCCAGCTGACGGCTTGGAAATTGAACGCTTGATTTTATCTAAGTGTGGGTTTTCGGATTCTGTAATAGATACTCTGGTACAAGCCAGAAAACCGGTAACTAGAAAAATTTACCATAAAATATGGAAAAGATATATCTGTTGGTGTGAATCCAAGGGATTCTCATGGAGTAAGATCAAAATTCCTAGGATCCTTTCCTATCTCCAAGAAGGTTTGGATAAGGGATTATCAGCAAGTTCTCTAAAGGGACAGATTTCTGCTTTATCTGTCTTGTTACACAAACGACTGGCAGCTGTGCCTGATGTTCAAGCTTTTGTTCAGGCTTTGGTCAGGATCAAGCCTGTTTACAGACCTTTGACTCCTCCCTGGAGTCTGAATTTAGTTCTTTCAGTTCTTCAAGGGGTTCTGTTTGAACCTCTACATTCCATAGATATCAAGATGTTATCTTGGAAAGTTCTGTTTTTGGTTGCTATTTCTTCTGCCAGAAGAGTTTCTGAGTTATCTGCTTTGCAGTGTAATCCGCCCTATCTGGTGTTCCATTCAGATAAGGTTGTTTTGCGTACTAAACCTGGTTTCCTTCCAAAGGTTGTTTCCAACAAGAATATTAACCAGGAAATTGTTGTGCCTTCTTTGTGTCCGAATCCAGTTTCAAAGAATGAACGTTTGTTACACAATTTAGATGTAGTTCGTGCTTTAAAGTTCTATTTAGAAGCAACAAAGGATTTCAGACAAACGTCTTCTCTGTTTGTCGTTTATTTTGGCAAGAGGAGAGGTCAAAAAGCTACTGCTACCTCTCTTTCCTTTTGGCTGAAAAGCATCATCCGACTGGCTTACGAGACTGCCGGGCGGCAGCCTCCTGAGCGCATCACAGCTCACTCTACTAGGGCTGTGGCTTCCACATGGGCCTTCAAGAACGAGGCTTCTGTTGATCAGATATGTAAGGCAGCGACTTGGTCTTCCCTGCACACTTTTGCCAAATTCTACAAATTTGATACTTTTGCTTCTTCGGAGGCTATTTTTGGGAGAAAGGTTTTGCAAGCCGTGGTTCCCACAAGTTATGGATGACGCCGTGGACCGGACACACCAATGTTGGAGAAAACAGAATTTATGCTTCCCTGATAAATTACTTTCTCCAACGTGTGTCCGGTCCACGGCCCGCCCTGGTTTTTTAATCAGGTTTCATGAATTTCTTTCTTTAACTACAGTCACCACGGTACCTTATGGTTTCTCCTGTTTTTTTCTCCTGTCCGTCGGTCGAATGACTGGGGTGGGCGGAGCCTAGGAGGGACTATATGGGCAGCTTTTGCTGTGCTCTTTGCCATTTCCTGTTGGGGAAGAGAATATTCCCACAAGTTATGGATGACGCCGTGGACTGGACACACCGTTGGAGAAAGTAATTTATCAGGTAAGCATAAATTCTGTTTTCAAATGACAAAAACAAGGTAAAGGAGCTCTCTATACATACTTTAAAGGGACATGAAACTCAAAATTATTATTTCATAATAGATTTTATTTCATGTAATTTTAAACAACTTTCTAATTTACTTGTATTATCACTTTTTTTTCTTTTAGTATAGTTTGATGAAAAGCAAGGGTTGTATACTCAGGAGCAAGCACTATATGGCAGCAGTTTTGCAATAATGTGATCCATTTGCAAGAGCACTAGATGGCAGCAGTTTTATAACAATGTTATACATTAGCAAGAGCACTAGATGGCAGCAGTTTTATAATAATGTTATACATTAGCAAGAGCACTAGATGGCAGCAGTTTTATAATAATGTTATACATTAGCAAGAGCACTAGATGGCAGCAGTTTTATAACAGCGTTATACATTAGCAAGAGCACTAGATGGCAGCAGTTTTATAACAATGTTATACATTCGCAAGAGCACTAGATGGCAGCAGTTTTATAACAATGTTATACATCAGCATGAGCACTAGATGGCAGCAGTTTTATAACAATGTTATACATTAGCAAGAGCACTAGATGGCAGCAGTTTTATAACAATGTTATACATCAGCAAGAGCACTAGATGGCAGCAGTTTTATAACAATGTTATACATTAGCAAGAGCACTAGAAGGCAGCAGTTTTATAATAATGTTATACATTAGCAAGAGCACTAGATGGCAGCAGTTTTATAACAATGTTATACATTAGCTAGAGCACTAGATGGCAGCAGTTTTATAACAATGCTATACATTAGCAGGAGCACTAGATGGCAGCAGTTTTATAACAATGTTATACATTAGCAGGAGCACTAGATGGCAGCAGTTTTATAATAATGTTATACATTAGTAAGAGCACTAGATGGCAGCAGTTTTATAATAATGTTGTGCATTATCAAGAGCACTAGATGGCAGCAGTTTATAACAATGTTATACATTAGCAGGAGCACTAGATGGCAGCAGTTTATAACAATGTTATACATTGGCAGGAGCACTAGATGGCAGCAGTTTTATAACAATGTTATACATTAGTAAGCGCACTAGATGGCAGCAGTTTCTCAATAATGTGATCCATTTGCAAGAGCACTAGATGGCAGCACCTATTTCTCCAGACCCCTACCTAGGCATCTCTTCTATAAAAGAATATCATGGGATACTGGTAGGCAGCATATGGCAGCAGTTTTGTAAGAATACTTTTAACAATGTTATACATTTGCAAGAGCACTAGATGCCAGCAGTGTGCGCTACCATGTAAGGCTACAGACACGTGCATGCTACCTACCTAGGTATGCTCTTCAACAAAGAATAATATGAGAACAAAGCAAATTTGGTAACAGCAGAAAATATTTTTTTGTAACTGGTTTGCACTGAATAACAAAAGGGCAGTGGTTCAGAATGCCACAGCAGGCATATTACCAAGGGCAGTGGTACAGAAAGCCACAGCAGGCATATTACTAAGGGCAGTGGTACAGAATGCCACAGCAGGCATATTACAAAGGGCAGTGGTACAGAATGCCACAGCAGGCATATTACCAAGGGCAGTGGTACAGAAAGCCACAGCAGGCATATTACTAAGGGCAGTGGTACAGAATGCCGCAGCAGGCATATTACCAAGGGCAGTGGTACAGAATGCCACAGCAGTCATATTACCAAGGGCAGTGGTACAGAATGCCACAGCAGGCATATTACCAAGGGCAGTGGTACAGAATGCCACAGCAGGCATATTACCAAGGGCAGTGGTACAGAATGCCACAGCAGGCAGATTACCAAGGGCAGTGGTACAGAATGCCACAGCAGGCAGATTACCAAGGGCAGTGGTACAGAATGCCACAGCAGGCAGATTACCAAGGGCAGTGGTACAGAATGCCACAGCAGGCAGTGGTACAGAATGCCACAGCAGGCTTATTACCAAGGGCAGTGGTACAGAATGCCACAGCAGGCAGATTACCAAAGGCAGTGGTACAGAATGCCACAGCAGGCATATTACCAAGGGCAGTGGTACAGAATGCCACAGCAGACAGTGGTACAGAATGCCACAGCAGGCATATTACTAAGGGCAGTGGTACAGAATGCCACAGCAGGCATATTACCAAGGGCAGTGGTACAGAATGCCACAGCAGGCATATTACCAAGGGCAGTGGTACAGAATGCCACAGCAGGCATATTACCAAGGGCAGAGATACAGAATGCCACAGCAGGCATATTACCAAGGGCAGATATACAGAATGCCACAGCAGGCATATTACCAAGGGCAGTGGTACAGAATGCCACAGCAGGCAGTGGTACAGAATGCCACAGCAGACAGTGGTACAGAATGCCACAGCAGGCAGTGGTACAGAATGCCACAGCAGGCAGTGGTACAGAATGCCACAGCAGGCTTATTACCAAGGGCAGTGGTACAGAATGCCACAGCAGGCAGATTACCAAAGGCAGTGGTACAGAATGCCACAGCAGGCATATTTCCAAGGGCAGTGGTACAGAATGCCACAGCAGACAGTGGTACAGAATGCCACAGCAGGCATATTACTAAGGGCAGTGGTACAGAATGCCACAGCAGGCATATTACCAAGGGCAGTGGTACAGAATGCCACAGCAGGCATATTACCAAGGGCAGTGGTACAGAATGCCACAGCAGGCATATTACCAAGGGCAGAGATACAGAATGCCACAGCAGGCATATTACCAAGGGCAGAGATACAGAATGCCACAGCAGGCATATTACCAAGGGCAGTGGTACAGAATGCCACAGCAGGCAGTGGTACAGAATGCCACAGCAGACAGTGGTACAGAATGCCACAGCAGGCATATTACTAAGGGCAGTGGTACAGAATGCCACAGCAGGCAGATTACCAAGGGCGGTGGTACAGAATGCCACAGTAGGCATATTACCAAGGGCAGTGGTACAGAAATCCACAGCAGGCATATTACCAAGGGCAGTGGTACAGAATGCCACAACAGTCATATTACCAAGGGCAGTGGTACAGAATGCCACAGCAGGCATATTACCAAGGGCAGAGATACAGAATGCCACAGCAGGCATATTACCAAGGGCAGTGGTACAGAATGCCACAGCAGGCATATTACCAAGGGCAGTGGTACAGAATGCCACAGCAGGCATATTACCAAGGGCAGTGGTACAGAATGCCACAGCAGGCATATTACCAAGGGCAGTGGTACAGAATGCCACAGCAGGCATATTACCTATGGCAGTGGTACAGAATGCCACAGCAGGCAGATTACCAAGGGCAGTGCCACAGAATGCCACAGCAGGCATATTACCAAGGGCAGTGGTACAGAATGCCACAGTAGGCTTATTAACAAGGGCAGTGCCACAGAATGCCACAGCAGGCATATTACCAAGGGCAGTGGTACAGAATGCCACAGCAGGCATATTACCAAGGGCAGTGGTACAGAATGCCAAAGCAGGCTTATTACCAAGGGCAGAGATACAGAATGCCACAGCAGGCATATTACCAAGGGCAGTGGTACAGAATGCCACAGTAGGCATATTACCAAGGGCAGTGCCACAGAATGCCACAGCAGGCATATTACCAAGGGCAGTGCCACAGAATGCCACAGCAGGAATATTACCAAGGGCAGTGGTACAGAATGCCACAGCAGGAATATTACCAAGGGCAGTGGTACAGAATGCCACAGCAGGAATATTACCAAGGGCAATGGTACAGAATGCCACAGCAGGCATATTACCAAGGGCAGTGGTACAGAATGCCACAGCAGGCATATTACCAAGGGCAGTGGTACAGAATCCCACAGCAGGCATATTACCAAGGGCAGTGGTACAGAATGCCACAGCAAGCATATTACCAAGGGCAGTGGTACAGAATGCCACAGCAGGCATATTACCAAGGGCAGTGGTACAGAATGCCACAGCAGGCATATTACCAAGGGCAGAGATACAGAATGCCACAGCAGGCATATTACCAAGGGCAGTACCTATTATTGCCATATAATGTATATTTCTCCTACATTGGTGCGTCTGGTCCACGGCTTCATCCTTACTTGTGGGAATATTCTCTTCCCTAACAGGAAATGGCAAAAAGAGCACAGCAAAAGCTGCTCATATAGCTCCCCCTCTGGCTCCGCCCCCCAGTCATTCTCTTTGCCGCTCTGAACAAGTAGCATCTCCACGGGGATGGTAAAGAGTATGTGGTGTTAGTTGTAGTTTTATTTCTTCTATCAAGAGTTTGTTATTTTAAAATAGTGACGGTTTGTACTATTTACTCTACAACAGAAAGTGATGAAGAGTTCTGTTAAAAGAGGAGTATGATTTTAGCAACAGTAACTAAAATCCATTGCTGTTCCCACGCAGGACTGTTGAAACCAGAGAACTTCAGTTGGGGGGAACAGTTTGCAGACTTTTCTGCTCCAGGTATGACTAGTCTCTTTTCTAACAAGACATAGTAATGCTAGAAGACTGTCATTTTCCCTTATGGGATCGGTAAGCCATTTTCTTAGATTCATAACAGAATGAAGGCTTATAAATGGGCTCTATACTGGTTGACACTATTGTGGGCTAAATCGATTGATTTATATAATATTTATATGACTTTTGGAGTGTTTTGTGACTTTGAAACACTTTTGGGAACGATTTTATTACGCCTGGCTGTTGTTTAGACACCTAATCTAGTCAGGAAGGCCCCTTCACTCTGGTATGCAGAGGGAGGAGGCCTCATTTTCGCGCCTCAGTTGCGCAGTTACTTCTAGAGGCAGTGCATGCAGCTTCATGTGAGAGGGTCCTGTGGCCACAAAAACGAATTCAAGAAGGCTTATTTCTGTGGTGATTAACTCCCAAGGAAGGTAAAAGCTTCAGCAAAGGCTGTGGCAGGGACTGTAGTGGGTTTAAACTGGTAAATTGAACAATTAGCTCCGGTTTGCTCATTTAAGGGGTTAGAGACTTGAAATTTGGTGTGCAATACTTTCAAAGCATTAAGACACTAGGGTGCAAATTTTGTAAAGATCGGATATTTCCTTCATAGTTTTTAAAACATTCAGAAATAAAGTGTGCTCTGTTTATTATTTAAAGAGACAGTAACGGTTTTGTTTAAAAACGGTTTTATTGCATTAATAGCCTGCCAAAGTCTGTCTAACATGTCTATACCTTCAGATAACATATGTTCTGTGTGTATGGAGGCCAAGGTGGTTCCCCCTTTAAATGTATGTTCAAATTGTGCCATGGCGTCCAAACAAAGTAAGGACAGTACTGTCACATTTAATAAGGTTGCCCAAGATGATTCTTCAAATGAAGGTAGTGGGGATAGCTCATCATCCTCTCCTTCTGTGTCAACACCAGTTATGCCCGCGCAGGCGATACCTAGTACATCTAGTGCGCCAATGCTTGTTACTATGCAGCAATTAACTGCAGTAATGGATAATTCTATAGCAAATCTTTTATCCAAACTGCCAGCATTTCCCAGAAAGCGTGATTGCTCAGTTTTAAATACAGAGGATGAGCAAGTGGGCGCTGACGATAATTTATCTGTTATACCCTCACACCAGTCTGAATTGAAAGTGAGGGAGAAATTTCTGATTCAGGAAAAGTTTCTCAGCAGGCAGAATTTGATATTGTGGCATTTAAATTTAAGTTAGAACATCTCCGCGCCCTGCTTAAGGAGGTGCTAACTACTCTTGATGATTGTGACTCTTTGGTGATTCCAGAGAAATTGTGCAAAATGGACAAATTCTTAGAGGTCCCTGTGCATGCTGATGCCTTTCCGATACCCAAGAGGGTGGCGGACATAGTGACCAAGGGGAGTGGGAGAAGCCAGGTATACCTTTTTGTCCCACCTCCTATATTTAAGAAAATGTTCCCCATTGTCGACCCCAGAAGGGACGCATGGCAAACAGTCCCTAAGGTTGAGGGGGCAGTTTCTACGTTGGCCAAGCGCACAACTATTCCCATTGAGGACAGTTGTGCTTTCAAAGATCCTATGGATAAAAAATTGGAAGGATTGCTTAAAAAGATATTTGTTCAGCAAGGTTTCCTTCTCCAACCAATTTCGTGCATTATTCCTGTCACCACGGCGGCGTCTTTTTGGTTCGAAGAACTAGAAAATTCGCTCCATAAGGAGACTCCATATGAGGAAGTCATGGACAGAATTCACGCACTAAAGTTGGCTAATTCCTTTATTTTAGATGCCGCTTTTCAATTGGCTAAATTAGCGGCGAAAAATTCAGGTTTTGCAATAGTGGTGCGCAGAGCGCTTTGGCTAAAATCTTGGTCGGCGGATGTGTCGTCCAAGACAAAACTGCTTAATATCCCTTTCAAAGGTAAGACCCTTTTTGGGCCAGAATTGAAGGAGATTATTTCAGACATCACTGGGGGAAAGGGCCATGCCCTCCCACAGGATAGGCCTTTCAAGGCTAAGAACAAATCTAATTTTCGTTCCTTTCGCAATTTCAGGAACGGACCGTCTCCTAACTCTGCAGCCTCTAGACAAGAGGGTAACGCTTCCCAGCCTAAACCAGCATGGAAACCAATGCAAGGCTGGAACAAGGGTAAACAGGCCAAGAAGCCTGCTGCTGCTACCAAGACAGCAAGAAGGGGTAGCCCTCGATCCGGGACCGGATCTAGTAGGGGGCAGACTTTCTCTCTTTGCTCAGGCTTGGGCAAGAGATGTTCCGGATCCCTGGGCACTAGAAATAGTCTCTCAGGGGTATCTTCTAGAGTTCAAGGAACTTCCTCCAAGGGGAAGGTTCCACATGACTCGCTTATCTTCAGACCAGATAAAGAGACAGGCATTCTTACATTGCGTAGGAGACCTATTAAAGATGGGAGTGATACACCCAGTTCCAACAGCGGAACAAGGTCTGGGGTTTTACTCAAACCTGTTTTTAGTTCCCAAAAAAGAGGGAACTTTCAGGCCAATTCTGGATTTAAAAATTCTAAACAAATTCCTCAGAGTTCCATCATTCAAAATGGAAACCATTCGGACGATTTTACCAAGAATCCAGGAGGGTCAATTCATGACTACCGTGGACTTAAAGGATGTGTACCTACATATTCCTATCCACAAAGATCATCATCAGTTCCTAAGGTTTGCCTTTCTGGACAAACATTACCAGTTCGTGGCTCTTCCGTTCGGTTTAGCCACTGCTGCCAGAATTTTCACAAAGGTGCTAGGGTCCCTACTAGCGGTTCTAAGACCAAGGGGCATTGAGGTGGCACCTTACTTAGACGACATCCTAATCCAAGCGTCGTCCCTTTCCAGATCAAGGGCTCATACAGACATTGTATTAGCCTTTCTCAGGTCTCACGGGTGGAAGGTGAACGTAGAAAAGAGTTCCCTGTCCCCGTCTACAAGGGTCCCCTTTCTGGGAACAATAATAGATTCTGTAGAAATGAAGATTTTTCTGACAGAGGTCAGAAAATTAAAGCTTCTAAACGCTTGTCAAGTTCTTCAAGCTATTCCTCAGCCTTCCATAGCTCAGTGCATGGAGGTAATAGGACTAATGGTTGTAGCAATGGACGTGGTTCCTTTTGCTCTAATTCATCTAAGACCATTGCAACTGTGCATGCTCAAACAGTGGAATGGGGATTATGCAGACTTGTCTCCCCAGATTCAAGTAGACCAGGTAACCAGAGACTCACTCCGCTGGTGGTTGACTCAGGATCACCTGTCTCAGGGAATAAGTTTCCGCAGACCAGAGTGGGTCATCGTCACGACCGACGCCAGTCTCTTAGGCTGGGGCGCGGTCTGGGACTCCCTGAAAGCTCAGGGTCTATGGTCTCGGGAAGAGTCCCTTCTCCCGATAAACATTTTGGAACTGAGAGCGATATTCAATGCGCTCCTGGCCTGGCCTCACCTAGCAAAGGCCAGATTCATAAGATTTCAGTCGGACAACATGACGACTGTAGCGTACATCAATCATCAGGGGGGAACAAAGAGTTCCTTGGCGATGACAGAGGTATCCAAGATCATCAAATGAGCGGAGGATCACTCCTGCCACCTATCTGCAATCCACATCCCTGGAGTAGACAACTGGGAGGCGGATTATTTGAGTCGTCAGACTTTCCATCCGGGGGAGTGGGAACTCCACCCGGAGGTCTTTGCCCAGTTAACTCAACTATGGGGCACTCCGGATATGGATCTGATGGCGTCTCGTCAGAACTTCAAAGTTCCTTGATACGGGTCCAGATCCAGGGATCCCAGGACGACACTAGTGGATGCATTAGTGGCGCCTTGGTCGTTCAATCCAGCTTATGTGTTTCCACCGTTCCTTCTCCTTCCCAGGCTGGTAGCCAGGATCAAACAGGAGAAGGCCTCAGTGATCCTAATAGCTCCTGCGTGGCCAAGCAGGACTTGGTATGCAGACCTGGTGAATATGTCATCGGCTCCACCATGGACGCTACCTTTGAGACAGGATCTTCTAGTACAAGGTCCATTCGAACATCCAAATCTAGTCTCTCTGCAACTGACTGCTTGGAAATTGAACGCTTGATTCTATCTAAGCGTGGGTTTTCAGATTCAGTTATAGATACTCTGGTTCAAGCCAGAAAGCCTGTGACTAGGAAAATTTACCATGAGATATGGCACAAATATATCCGTTGGTGCGAATCCAAGGGTTTTTCTTGGAGTAAAATCAAAATTCCTAGGATTCTTTCCTTTCTCCAAGAGGGTTTGGAGAAAGGTTTGTCAGCTAGTTCTCTAAAGGGACAGATATCTGCTCTGTCTGTCTTGTTGCACAAACGTCTGGCAGCCGTGCCAGATGTACAAGCGTTTGTACAGGCGTTAGTCAGAATCAAGCCTGTTTACAGACCTATGACTCCTCCATGGAGTCTAAACCTAGTTCTTTCAGTTCTTCAAGGGGTTCCGTTTGAACCTTTGCATTCCATAGATATTAAGTTACTATCTTGGAAAGTTCTGTTTTTAGTTGCTATTTCTTCTGCTAGAAGAGTTTCTGAATTATCTGCGTTGCAGTGTACTTCTTCCTATCTGGTATTTCATGCAGATAAAGTAGTTTTACGTACCAAACCTGGTTTTCTTCCAAAAGTAGTTTCCAACAGGAATATTAACCAGGAAATAGTTGTTCCTTCTCTATGTCCGAATCCAGTTTCAAAGAAGGAACGTTTGTTACACAACCTAGATGTGGTCCGTGCTTTAAAATTCTATTTAGAAGCAACAAAGGATTTCAGACAAACATCATCTTTGTTTGTCGTTTATTCTGGTAAGAGGAGAGGGCAGAAAGCTACTGCTACCTCTCTTTCTTTTTGGCTGAAAAGCATCATCCGATTGGCTTATGAGACTGCCGGACGGCAGCCTCCTGAACGAATTACAGCTCACTCTACTAGAGCTGTGGCTTCCACATGGGCCTTCAAGAACAAGGCTTCTGTCGATCAGATCTGTAAGGCAGCGACTTGGTCTTCTCTGCATACTTTTGCCAAATTTTACAAATTCGATATTTATGCTTCTTCGGGGGCTGTTTTTGGGAGAAAGGTTTTGCAAGCCGTGGTACCTTCCGTTTAGGTAATCCCTCCCTTCATCCGTGTCCTAAAGCTTTGGTATTGGTTCCCACAAGTAAGGATGAAGCCGTGGACCGGACACACCAATGTAGGAGAAAACAGAATTTATGTTTACCTTATAAATTTCTTTCTCCTACGGTGTGTCCGGTCCACGGCTTTTAGTCAGGTTTAAAATTTTTTGTTTCTGTACACTACAGTCACCACGGCACCCTATAGTTTCTCCTTTTTCTCCTAACCGTCGGTCGAATGTCTGGGGGGGGGGGCGGAGCCAGAGGGGGAGCTATATGGGCAGCTTTTGCTGTGCTCTCTTTGCCATTTCCTGTTAGGGAAGAGAATATTTCCACAAGTAAGGATGAAGCCGTGGACCGGACACACCGTAGGAGAAAGAAATTTATCAGGTAAACATAAATTCTGTTTCTTTGGGCACTTCATCCAATCAAAAGCTACCCAGTCCCAAATAGGGAACAACAATTGGATTTTATGCAGAGCCAATATTCTGATATTTATTCCCCTTCTTTTATGTTCTGCCATTTATGCTGTTTTCTAATTTGCATCATTCCATTTAGATCCCTTTTGGGACAAAATCACCACGTGTATTAAAGTGATGGTAAATTCAGACTGTACACTCTGTGAAATCTGTTAAAGGGACAGTACACTCTAAAATAGTTTTTATATTAATGTATTTTCAGTGAGTTGTTATACCAGCTGCAGAGTATAACATGTATGAGAAATTGTATTTCCATGGTTATTTGTGTATATGAAATAGCTGCTTTTGTGCTTTTAAACCACAGCCTATTACAATGGGTTGAACTTTAGGTAATATCAGATCTCATTATGCTATCACTTTGTGTACACACACTTGCTTCCTTAGCTCATATTTGTCTGGAAAACCAAAGCTCAATACTTAGAGAGAATAATGGAAAATTATCATTTTATTACTTAACTACCCTGCACCCCACTGAGAGTGTAATTTATTCTGCTAACTGTGTTAACTTAGGCTATTCAATAACTGAGACTCCAGTATCAAAACTTTCAGTATAGGCTGGGATACCACAAGCTAAATCGACTATTTCAAATACCAAAATAGGGGTAAAGGAGCTACTTGTAAACAATTTAATACACTCCAGCAGACAAAATGGATAATTGGGAACAATTTAAATTGGAGAATTATTTTGGGGGAACTGTCCCTTTATTAAATATTTATATTGGTTTGATAGCATTTTTGCAAATCTTCAATAGTACCTGCAAGTCTGTATATTTCCCCAGTTTATAACGCTGTCAGTCAAATGCCAAAGACTTCCTTTATTCATTATGATTTTTTTAATGAAGTTTTTATATATTATCCAATCATATGTGTATCCAGCTGGCAGGCATAAGTGAATAGGAGCACTCTTTTACGCATGCTTTTGTTGCCGATACATTTGGATCCACTCTGCCTCTTGGGCTTTCTCAGTCCAAGTCTTGATACAGTAGCGCATGCGCATTCACTTCAAAGGGGAGTCCCAATGACGTCACCATAAACAGTGAATCAGAGATTTGGTGCTGATTCACTGCTCGCTACTTTTGTTTCTCCTTCGCCTTCATCAAGTAAACAGTCTCGTTGACTAATTATTTAGAGACTAATTGTTAGTTATCAGGAGCATGGAATAACTATGACGTATAGAGAGGGTGGGACCGCTCTATACATCGGTAGGATGAAGGACTTGGAGCACAAGGGGGCGGAGGGAGGATTTTAAAACGATGGAGCGGTCAGTGTACTTTATATATAAATTTGATGAAAATTACTTATTATTTTAAGAAATATATATAGCGGTTGTGCTTGTTAAAGTATGCTAAATGATAAAAACCTATGCAAGTTATATATTGTTTACCCTCACTTTAGAACCCTAATACATTAAAGGGACAGTCTAGACAAAATACTTGTACTCTCTATTACTTATTGTTACACACCAGACAAGCATCTTGCAATGGGTTCCACATCTATAAGCTGGTAAGAAGTACATACAACTTTTAAATAATAGTTTGTTAGCAGCCTAAAATGGCCGTCGAGCTCCGCCCACAGCTTTCTTCTTGTCCAGTTAGCTGTTTTCTTGTATGACCATTTAGCAGTGCACAATTAATATTTTTCTCTCAGCTATTTCACATTTCACCTGCACAAATCATTGTATGTGAGTAGGAAAACACAGAAGAGACAATCCTGATTGGAGAACCCTAACATACCAAAATATACATGCAATAGGATGGCGGAGCGGTCATTTCCGACTCCTTAAAAAAAATAATATTTAAATGTATCATGTAATTCTTACAAACCTATAGATGTGGGACCAGTTGCAGGATGCTTCCCTGGTACGTAGCAATAAGTAATAAAATGTATTTATTGGGTCTAGACTGTCCCTTTAGCTTCTCCTTATGCCCTGATCGGCAGCGTATCCTGTTGGAATTTTACCATACGGTTATCATTATGATCTCCTGTACAGAAGCCAAGAGCTGTTTTTGTATCTTTATTACAAGTTAAACAATTAGGATAGTTTATCTTATTGTAAAGTGTAATTATAAACATGTTGCTCAAGAAGATGTCTATCAACACAGTCATTCACTAATTCAGGAGAACATTCCAGGTCAATAATTTGTTTCATTTGAATAAAACAAGCCCAGTGCATTTAGAATTGATACTAATTATATGTCTCGCTTTTTAGAGGAACTGCTGATGAAATTTTTGGCACTTACAAATCATTACCACATGCAAGAATACATTGAAAGGTAAGAAATCTGTAAACTCATATTAAAGGGACGGTCTACTATAGAATGTTTATTGTTTAAAAAGATAGATAATCCATTTATAATCCATTCCCCACTTTTGCATAACCAGCACTGTTATATTAATTAATTTTTTACGTCTGTGATTACCTTGTAACTAAGCCTCTGCAGACTTCCCCCTTATTTCAGTTCTTTTGACAGACTTGCATTTTAGCCAATCAGTGTTGACTCATAAATAACTCCACATGAGTGAGCACAATTTTATCTATATGGCACACATGGACTAGCGCTGTCTAGCTGTGAAAAACTGTCAAAATGCACTGAGATAAGAGGCGGCATTCAAGGGCTTTGAAATTAACCTAGGTTTATCTCTCAACAAAAAATACGAAGAGAATAAAGCAAATTTGATGATAAAACTAAATTGTAAAGTTGTTTAAAATTGCATGCCCTACTTGATTCATAAAAGTTAAATTTTGACTAGACTGTCCCTTTAATAGCTTGCCGTGCTATAACATTCTAAGATTGAGATTGCACTGTATTCCAAGGTTATAAAGTAAAGGGACAATGTACTTTAAATTATTCCCATATTTAGGGCTAGATTACAAGAGGCTCGCAAATTATTTTGCAAGGGTTGTTGCGATTGTTTGCTCTCCATTTAAATTGCGCTGCTATTACAAGTTGAGCGAAATTGAATTTACGCTACAATCATTACCGCAATATCAGAGCTCTGTTTTGCGAAAATAAAATGTGTCACATAACAAACCAAAATACATTACACCCTACACTTATAATAACACTGTTTAATAACAATATTAATGCAAAAAAATATTGCAAACAAAAGTTATAATGGCTCAAAGATATGATATTTCAGGTGTTAGAAGAAGAAAAAAAAGCTGTCAAAGCAGGGTTTTAACATAGAGATACATATACATGTCTAAACGTGTGTGTGTATATATTATTATTATTATTATTATTATTATTATTTTATTATTATCATTTGTATAACATCACCTAATTCCATAGCGCTGGGCACAATAACAAGGATTTGTGATAAAATACAAAACATAACAAAACTAAACAAATCTAGTACAGGAGGAAGAGGGCCCTGCTCCGGAGTGCGCACAGTCTATAGGTTTAGGGTGCAGAGACATAAGGTTGGGGTAGCTTGTTACAGTTGTATTTGCAGCAGTGAGTCAGGCAGTTCATGTATTAGTTTGGTTAGGATGAGAGATGGTAAGCCTCGCTATACATGGTAGGAGACAGTCTTATGGAACGGGGTAGAGAGTTCCAGAGGACAGGAGCAGCACGTGCAAATTCTTGGAGGCGGGAGTGGGACATAGAGATAACAGGAGTGGAGAGACGTAGGTCAGAAGTTGATCGAAGAGGACGGGATGGGGAATATTTCATGATGAGAGAGGAAATATAGTTGGGAGTTAGACTGTTGAGTGCTTTGTAAGTTAGGGTTAATACTTTAAACTGTATTCTGGAGTGTATGGGGAGCCATTGTAGAGACTGGCAGAGCGGAGCAGCTGATGTAGATCGGCGACTTAGGTGGATGAGTCTAGCAGGAGCATTCATAATAGGAGAGGCGGTGTTTTGGAAGGCCATTTAGAAGTAGATTGCAATAATCAATGCGGGACAAAATGAGGGAATTAATTAGTATTTTTGTAGTTTTTTTAGTAAGGAAGGGACACATTCTGGAAATGTTGCGTAGGTGTGAACGGCAGGATTTGGTAAGCGATTGAATATGTGGGTTGAATGTGAGTTCTGAGTCAAGTGTTACCCCAAAACAGTGGACCTGGGGTGAGGTGTTGAGAATAGAGTCTCCAACCTTTAGAGAAATGTCAGGTGTTGGATGTCTTGAAGTGGGGGGGAATAACAAGTAGCTCAGTTTTAGACAGATTGAGTTGGAGGTAGATTGAAGACATCCAAGAGGAAATGGCAGAGGCACAGTTTGAAATCTGGTTGAGTAAAGAGCAAGAGATATCAGGAGAGGAAAAATAGATTTGGGTATCATCAGCACATAAGTGGTACTGGAATCCAAATGCTGCTAGAAGTTTTCCAAGGGAGAATTTATAGAGAGAGAAAAGCAAGGGACCCAAGACAGAGCCTTGCGTTACTCCAGCTGAGAGAGGCATAGGATCACAAGATATGATGTTAAAGGAAACTGAAAACGAGTGGTTTGAGAGATATTAGGCAAACCAGGAGAGGGCTGTGTCTCGGATGACAAATTAATGTAGTATTTTTAGGAGGAGAGTATGGTCAACTGTGTCAAAAGCAGCGGACAGCTCAAGAAGAATTAGTAAGGAGTAGTGGTCTTTTGCTTTAGCTGATAACAGGTCATTTGTGTTACTTTAATAAGAGCGGTTTCTGTTGAGTGTTTAGCGTGGAAACCAGATTGTAGTGGATCAAGTAAGGAGTTAGTTGTGAGAAATTGAGTTAGCCGATTATAGACTAGTCGTTGCAATAATTTTGAAGCAAAGGGAAATAATGAGACCGGTCGATAATTAGAAAGGGTGGAGGAGTTCAAGCGAAGGCTTTTTTTTAAGGATTGGTATTATTGACGCATACTTGAATGTATCAGGAAATGTGCCAGCGGTGAGAGATTGGTTAAAGAAATGAGTTAGGGTAGGGGTTAGTGAAGCAGAGAGAGAGGGAAGAACTTGCGAAGGAATAGGGTCAAGTGGGCAGGTTGTGAGATGCGCCAAAGATAGGAGTACAGAGACTTATTCCTCTGTTACAGGAGGGAAGTAGCATAGAGTTTTGTTAATGGAAGGCATGGATAGGATTGCTGAGTTTGAGGGGTGTGAGGTGCAGATAGCTTTTCTAATTGTGTCAATTTTGTTTTTGAAGTGATCAGCAATAATCTGAGCAGTGAGGTTGGTAGTGGGCAGAGTGCAGGCGGACATAGAAGGGAGTTAAAGGTTTAGAACAGCTTTCTGGGGTTGGATGCGTGAGATGACACAAGGGAGGAAAAATATACTTGTTTGACCAGGCTGAGCGCAGAGTTGTAGTATTTAAGGATGAATTTATAATGCCGGAAATCAGCACAGGTGCGTGATTTCCTCCACTGCCGTTCAGCAGCCCGTGAACATCACTGAAGATATCTGGTCTGTTTGGTGGGCCACGGTTGCCGTCAAGTGATTGATGTACGGCGAACAGTGGAGGGTGAAACATTGTCAAGTGTTGATTTAATGCCGAATTATACTGTAAAGCCATGAGGTTTGGGCAGGAAAGGGTTGAAATGTCAGAGAACAGAGGATTCAGTTGAGTGGAAAAGTCTGAGAGATCCAAGTCATTTAAATTCCTGTAATGTAGCAGTTTTTTGGGGGCTTTCAAAGATGTAGCAAGTAGAGTAAGAGAGAAAGTTAGTAGATGGTGGTCAAAGAGAGGAAAGAGGAAGTTAATGTCTATATGTGACGTGCGGTGAGCTCAGAGGCTATTGAGGCAGTGGTTATGATACGCCTTAGAAGCGCATATATGAACCTAATAGAGGTAACTTAAATTTACGATTAAATTAGAAGGTTACACAATGACAATTAGAATTGTATCTAATATCTTGTATTTAAGTCTCTGCAGACAGTCCCCTTATCTCAGGGCTATTTATTTATTGTGTCCTGCATAACTCCACGGGAGAGAGCACAATGTTATCTATATGACACAGATAAATTAGCAGTCTCTTGTTGTGAAAAAACTAATAAAAAGCATGTGATAAGAGGCTGTATGTAGTGGCTTAAACAGTCAGAAATTTAGAGATTAAACGGTTATAAAGTATATTAATATAACAATGTTAATTGTGCAAAGCTGGGGAATGGGTTGTAAAGGCATTATTTTTCGTTTTAAATAATAGCGATTTTGGTGTAGACTGAATTCTGACCCAGGCAGGATGAAATACTTGCACACAAACAAGGCTTCCACATGTCAAAACCAGAAACTCCCTAATACAACTAATGCATAAAAAAATTCAGGGGATGACTGGCAATTTTGGAACCAGGGGGCAAGTACAATTCAGTGGCCCAAGTACTAAAACCCTGCCCACTATGAAATTCTATATCTAATAGTTAAAATAAAAGGGAAGTAAAGCACCTAAGAAATTATAAAAATAAGGCTATAAAAACAGAATTTTAATGAGAAAAAATTATATATATTTATGTTTACTAACATCCATGTACAGCCCTAGCTGCTGACAACTATGCCACAGTCTCTGTCACTCTGTTGTTCCCGCCAGACAGTGGTCCTCGCTTTGCGCATGCGCAACAGGGAGTCAAAAAACTCTGGTCAGTACGTTCTCCTGATGCTGTCAATCACCAGGAGATCATATATGGCCTGAGTTGATTGGCTGAGGCTCCCAGTCCCAGCAAAATACGAGGCCTCTATAATAGGTTTTTCAGCTGCGCTGCAGCTACAAAAAACCACCGGGTGGCGCAGCAGAGCGGCTAGTGATAAAAATGTATGCAAAATATTGCGCAATAGAGAGAAAGCAGAACCTGCTGCCTCTATTGCGCAATATTAGAACATTTTGGAAAACATTTAATTTTTTTTTTTTTTTTATAACATTTTATTTTTAATTTCAAGTTGCTCCAAATGGCAAGTGCGGCAGTGCCTCGCCTGCCTCCTATGAGTGCATGTCACTTTTGTGTACATGTGTATTTATATGTGTTAATATGTATTTACAGACATATATACACATATATACACACATATACACATATAAACACATAAATATATATATATAAGCGCATTAGAATATTTTGCTGTTAAGTAGATGAACATGTAAAAGCATATATATGCAATATTCATATTAATTTAAATTCTTAACTATGTATTTGCTGTAAATATTTCACATCCCAGTGTTCTGCACATAGCAGAATATGTTTAAAGTATTTATAAATAGATATATACAGATCTATATATAACTATTTATATACAGTATCTATACCTGTGTGTATGTATAAATATATATTTGTTAAAAAAAACCTTCAGCTATATGTAGAAATATTTATTTATGAATAAATAGAACATATTCTGTTACGAAAAGAACATTGGAATCTGAAATATTAAATGTTTCATGGCGGGTTAGCGCAAAGGATAATTTTTTATGGTGTTTGCGCGAGAGTGGGGTGTTAGGTTTTTTCCCCCATTGACTTCTATGGGGGAATACACGAACGTGCATGCGATATTCTAAGTTCGGCATTTAGTGCTAGTTGGGTTACCGCTAGAGCAAAAAAAATTTTCTTTCAACTTGTGCAACCCGACTAGCGATTTAATTTTAGCAGAGTTTTCGCCAGAGGTGTATTTAGGTTTTGTGCTGCCCTAGGCCCTCAAAATTCTGCTGCCCCCCCTACCCCCCCCCCCCTAGGTTTTAGGCTTTTTTTCAGCCATAATATTTTTACACCCAGGACTTGCATGTATGTGTGTATATATATATATATATATATATATATATATATACACACACACATATATACATAAATACACTATATATATATATATATATACACACACACACACACACACATTATATAATGTGTGTGTGTATATATATATATATATATAAATATATTATATATAATATATATATTTATATACACACACACAGCATAAATAAAATTTCCAGCAGTAGTCTATCACCTCTGGGAGCAAAGAGGTTAAAAGCCTGTTTTCTGCTGTGAGCAGGAGGGTGGGGGGTATTTATGACCTGCCCTGCAGCAGCCGACTGAGCACATATTATTTACAACAAGCCTTGCTATAACAATAACATCCCTGATCCCCCTCTTACCACATATTCACTGAATATTCTCCTGGCTGTGACCTGATCTATGCCCTGTCTTCAGAAGCGTGCTGTTCACTGCTACTGTCTTGATCTGCGTGGCTGTTTGCAGATGCTGTCAGACAGTCAGTGAAAGCAATGTCAGCTGAGCACGGCTGCTATGCTATTAGACAGATTAGGAAGCGGGACTGCTGGTTTAACAGACATTTCACTAACAGTGCAGTATTAGAGGGATAAAATAACTGTGAATTATATAACATAACTTGGGGGGGTGTATAGCCTAGTTGCCCACCCAGCACGATTGATCTGTACAGAATTTCATTGGTTCTTTGTATTTATACTGAGGTGCATTTATATCAGTATTTTAATTTTGCAGAAGGAAAGAAAGTTAAAAAAGCTAAGTATATCTTTTCTTTGGCAATGAAAGAGTTAACCACCAGAGGGCATCTTAGAAAAGCTTGCTTTCTTAGTAACTTTCTCTCTGGTTTTATGACAGCTTTTGTTATGCTAACACAGCGATAAAAGCACTGGAATCCTTTTTTCCCATATCAGGCCTCCGGTGTGCGCACTTTTAATTAACAGTGACAGGCTGACATAGGTATTACACAAGTCAATTACTGCTAACGAGTTTAGGCGGCACTGACTGTCTACACTTACACAGACAGTAACTCTCCTGTCCTCGCTTCAGCCCTAGCCTACTAGCCCGCTCTCATTAGTGTGCACTGTGCGGCAGCTAACACTTAATGCCTCCTCTGCTAGTAACATTAATATTTTATTGCCTAATGATTAGGCAATAAAATGTTAATGTCGCTAGCAGAGGAGGCATTAAGTGTTAGCTGCTGCACAGTGCACGCTAATGAGATCATTCCTACGGTACCTACTTGTCATGAGTCAGACTCAGCCTGCCCATACCTGAGTAAAGTGAAACCGGCTCTTCCACATGAGTCTCCGGCTGTCTCTGTCGCCACTGACTGGATGCCTTCTTGTTCTCCTAACCCCAGGCTGTTGCCGCCAAAAATGTGCATGCGTGCGCCAGTGTTAAAAACCCCCAAAACAAATACATGCAATTGGCTGAGTCTGAGAGTGTATGAAGCGGCACTTTCAAGTTTTTTTTTTCAGCCGCATTATTCACTTCAGTGCAGCCACGGCAAATGCCGCCCCTCAAAATCTGCCGCCCTAGGCACTGGCCTCGTTGGCCTATGCCTTAATACGCCCCTGGTTTTCGCTATAGTGAAAACGCAAAATATCTTTTATATTGCTACTTAAAATGGCTATGTTTGCCTTTTGTTTCCCCACCTATACTAAAAAGTTCAGTGCTACCTTAGAAAGGGTTTGTAAACAAGAATCAGCAGAAGTAATCACACTCCCAAGGATACTTTTGTATATATATATATATAGAGAGAGAGATAACTATTTGCTCTTCTTGCTGCTTCAACCCATTGAATGGGGTTTTGGTTTTAGGAAGCTAAAACAGCTATTTCATATACAAAAATAAACCCAAATTAACACTTTCCTATACATTTTATACTCTGCAGTTGGGAACTGGAAACACACTAAGGCAATACTGTCCCTTTAAATAGACATTCTATTTGTCAATGCATTTCTGTTTTGATTACAAGAATTTTAACAAATGTATGAACAAAAGTGATGCTAGTAAAAGCTATTACTGTTAGAGTTATAGCTTGTTCTATGCACACAGCATATGGAGCATCCATTATTATTATTATCATCCGGTATTTGTAGAGCGACCAACAGATTCCGCAGTGCTATAAACATAGGCGGTATACAAGGTAACATTTATAGGGGGTCAAATGGGTAGAGGTCCCTGCCAAGAGTTGCACAGTTAGAATCGGCTCTTATGCGGGTGATCTACAAACAGCTAGGATCCTAGGCTTACATGCTAAGAGGTTTAAGGGGATAGGAGTGGAGATAGGAAGATTAGTATAGGTTTTATGCATCCCTGAACAGTAAAGTGTTTAGGGAGCACTTGAAGCTTTCAAAACTAGGGGAGTGTCTTGTGGAGCGAGGCAGAGAGTTCCACAAGATGGGAGCCAGTCTGGAGAAGTCCTGTAAACGCGAGTGTGAGGAGGTAACAAGAGAGGAGGAGAGGAGATTGTGAGCAGAGTGAAGGGGACGGGAGGGAGAGTATCTGGAGACAAGGTCTGAGATATAGGGGGGAGCAGTGCAGTTGAGGGCTTTGTATGTCAGAGTGAGAATTTTGTGTTTAAGCTTGGAGGCAAGAGGAAGCCAGAGAGGTGCAGCAGATGAAGAGCGACGTGTAAGGAAGATGAGCCTGACAGAGACATTCATTATGGATTGTAAAGGAGCTAGGCGGCAGCTAGGGAGACCAGAGAGGAAGGAGTTGCAGTAATCTAGGCGGGAAAGGATTAGAGAGTGTATTAGAATCTTAGAAATGTCTAATTTTAGCAATGTTTTTAAGGTTGAAGTGGCAGGCTTTAGCCAGGGACTGAATGGGAGGAGTGAAAGAAAGATCTGAGTTAAGTGTGACCCCAAGACATCAAGCATGTGGGGTAGGGGCAATGATGGAGCTATCAACAGTTATAGAGAAGTTGGGGGTGGAGATTTTTGAAGAAGGGGGGAAAATAAGAAGCTCAGTTTTGGAGAGATTTAGCTTAAGGTAGTGAGAGGACATCCAAGATGAGATATGAGAAAGACAGTTGGTGACACAGGTTTGGTAGGAAGAAGATAGGTCTGGTGCAGAGAGGTAGATTTGGGTGTCATCGGCATACAAATGGTATTGAAACCTATGGGACTTTATTAAGGAACCTAAAGATGATGTGTAGATTGAGAAGAGAAGGGGGACCAAGGACAGAGCCTTGCGGTACCCCAACAGAAAGTGGTAACGGGGCAGAGGATGCCCCAAAGAAGGCAATACTAAAGGTACGGTTAGACAGATAGGAAGAGAACCACAAGAGAGCTGTGTCACAAATGCAAAGGATTGGAGGGTTTGGAGCAAAAGAGGGTGGTCAACAGTATCAAAGGCTGCAGACAGATCAAGGAGGATAAGCAGAGAAAAGTGGCCTTTGGAATTTGCTCTAAGTAGGTCGTTGGTAACCTTAACAATTGCTGTCTCTGTGGAGTGGTGGGGGTGATATCCAGATTGCAGTGGGTCAAGGAGGGAGTTTAGTGTAAGGAAATGGAATAGACATGCATATACTAGTTTTTCGAGAAGTTTTGAGGAAAGAGGGAGTAGGGAAATAGGGCGGTAGTTGAATGGGGAGGTTGGGTCGATAGGTTTTTTGAGGATAGGTGTGACCAGTGCGTGTTTAAGAGATGAGGTAAATATACCACTGCTGAGGGAGAGGTTGAAGATATTTGTGAGTATAGGGATAAGGGTAGAAGAGAGGGAGGGGAGTAGCTGTGAGGGGATGGGGTCGAGGGGACAGGTATTGAGGTGAGAGGATAGTATAGAAACTTACAGAGGATAACAGAAACTTCTTCCTCTGTAACAGGGGCAAAAGAGATACATTTATGGCTAAGTGGGTTTTGGATGATAGTGAGGTTTTGATGGGGTTTAAGATCGGTAGTATGTTGAGAGCTGATTTCATTTCTAATGGAGTCTATTTTGTTATTGAAGTAGCGGGCAACATCTTGAACTGAGAGAGAAGTTGTAGTAGGAGGTGGGGGTGGGCGGAGAAGAGTATTGAACGTGGAGAACAGATGTTTTGGGTTTGAAGAAATAGTAGAGATAAGAATGGCAAAGTAATGTTGCTTATATAGATTAA